>NC_061104.1:41676110-41683610 GCF_015104395.2 Macrobrachium nipponense
GGGGGCGGCAAAACAAAAACTTCAAGAGCGGCAAAACTGAAAAACTTCATAAAGTAGCAATTGAAAAACTTCAAAAGCGCCAAAACAGGAAAACTTCAAAAGCGGCAAAACTGAAAAACTTTAAAAGCAACAAAACAAAAACTTCAAGAGCGGCAAAACTGAAAAACTAAAAAAGCAGCAAAACTGAAAAACTTCAAAAGCAGCAAAACTGAAAAACTTCAAAAGCGACAAAACTGAAAAACTTCAAAAACGACAAAACTGAAAAATTTCAAAAGTAGCAAAACTGAAAAACTTCAAAAGCAGCAAAACTGAAAAACTTCAAACAAAAGCAACAAAGCAAACGCGACATTTTAAACTTCGCCAACAAACGGATGATGAAAAAAGGAATTAAAAAAATAAAATAATGATTTGTCACAAACATGAAACTGACAAAACTAAAAGCATAAATGCGAACAGTTCTGACCAATAAAACCTATCCGGAGGAGCGGCAAAAAAAAAAAAAAAAAAAAAAAAAAAAAAAAAAAAAAAAAAAAAAAAAAGAAAACGCAAACAAACGCACATTTTATATAAAGTTCTAAATACCCTCGCAAAAGCCATGCATATTATGACGGCCCCGAAATAGCTTTCGTGAAATTTAAACATCGAAACCTTCCTTGGGCGGTGACGACTCTTGAGGGAGGCCGCGGATGAACCCGAAAATTGAGGCGATCAACAAAGTTTTGATTAAGAAGAGATTCACCTGCCTTATGCATAATCTCATAATATACATTTATACATATTTAATAAGCATATCCATTTTCTATATAATGTATAATAAGAAGTTTCCCAGGCTGGCTTCAGGGGGAAATTTAATAAATATACATATTTTTAATATGTATAACAAGAAATTTCCCATGGCAGGGTTGGCTTCAGCGTGGAAATTTATAAAACATACATTATGTATAATAAGGTTTCCCACGGTGGGGTTGCTTCAACTGGAAAAAAAAACGCAGTCTGCAACCATATTCTCGCGCTTCTAGGATATTAAGATCTTTCCTTTTAATAACTCTTTGACACCATCTATCCAACCCTTTTTTTAAAGATTCTTCTCCAGCTTATCCCTAGAAAAGTGATCAGACTACATTATAAAAAAGACATAGTGCACATATGTCAGAAACTAATCACACACATATCACAAACAGGCAGAATACAAGTAATCGACTTCTCGGTAGTTCTAACTTCTAATCAATGCTTCATATAGTTATCCTTCCTACGATTACCTGTGGGCTGTTATTTTCTCGCCCCGCCCACCTCTTTAGATGCTTTTCAGGAGGAAACTACCCTCTCACTTTACATTTTAACGTCTACATTGATGAGGTGTTCGAAAGTTTTTGTTTTTTTACATAGAAATATATTTTAATACATTATTGTGGATTTTTTAACAATGACAAACCATTCCCTATAATATTTGCTAAGGCTCCTTCTCCACTTATGACAACTGACCTGTTTTCAACAATTCTGTGATAAGTGTGATAAGGCGTCACCGATGAATTATGACATGTTTTATTGAGGTAAAGATGCACCGTAACATCTTAAGTTGTAGACTCTCTCTACAAAATATAGAAAATTATGATTTTCCCCATAAGTAGTAGTTCGAAAGGACGTTATGTTAACTTTCCAGTTCTCAGTAAGTCTTGAGAAGAGGATGCTTGCCAATCCATTTATAAACACATTATTATTTTTTTTTTTGCTCTATCACAGTCCTCCAATTCAACTGGGTGGTATTTATAGTGTGGGGTTCCGGGTTGCATCCTGCCTCCTTAGGAGTCCATCACTTTTCTTACTATGTGCGCCGTTTCCAGGATCACACTTTTCTTGCATGAGTCCTGGAGCTACTTCGGCCTCTTTTTTAGTTTTCTAAGAATCCTTTTCGGATCTTGGAATCATGCCTGGTGTCCTATGATTATGGGTAAGATTTCCACTGGCATATCCCATATCCTTCTTATTTCTATTTTCAGATCTTGATACTTATCCATTTTCCCTCTCTTTCTCTTCAACTCTGGTGTCCTATGGTATTGCGACATCAATGAGTGATACTTTCTTCTTGATTTTGTCAACAACGTCACGTCTGGTCTATTTGCACGTATCACCCTATCGTTCTGATACCATAGTCCAGAGGATCTTTGCCTGATCGTTTTCTATCACTCCCTCAGGTTGGTGCTCGTACCGCTTAACACTGCAAGGTAGCTGATGTTTCTTGCACAGGCTCCAGTGGAGGGCTTTTGCCACTGAATCATGCCTCTTTTTGTACTGGTTCTGTGCAAGTGCCGGACATTCGCTTGCTATGTGGTTTATGGTTTCATTTTTCGTATTGCACTTCCTACATATGGGAGAGGATGTTATTTCCGTCTATCGTTCTTTGAACATATCTGGTTCTTAGGGCCTGATCTTGTGCCGCTGTTATCATTCCTTCAGTTTCCTTCTTTAGCTCTCCCCTCTGTAGCCATTGCCATGTGTCTTCGCTGGCTAGTTCTTTAGTCTGTCTCATGTATTGTCCGTGCATTGGTTTGTTGTGCCAGTACCTGTTCTGTTTGTCAGTTCTCATGTCTCCGTATATTTCTGGGGTCTTCGTCTACTTTTATTAGTCCTTCTTCCCATTGCACTCTTTAGCCACTCGTCTTCACTGGTTTTCAGATATTGCCCCATGCTCTGTTCATCGATGTTGACGCAGTCCTCTATACTTAGTAGTCCTCTTTCCCTCCTTCCTTTCGTGTTATGTATAGTCTGTCCCTATTTGCTCTTGGGTGTAGTGCTTTGTGATTGTTATATGTTTCCTGGCTTTCTGATCTATGCTGCGGAGTTCTGCCTTCGTCCATTCAAACTATTCCTGCGCTGTATCTGATTACTGGCACTGCCCATGTGTTTATGGCCTTTTATCATATTTCCGGCGATGAGTTTTACTTGAGTCAATCGCCTTGAGTCTCTGCATATATTATTATTATTATTATTTTATTATTATTATTATTATTATTCATTATTATTTTTTTTTTTTGCTCTATCACAGTCCTCCAATTCGACTGGGTGGTATTTATAGGTGTTCGGGTTCCGGTTGCACCCTGCCTCCTTAGGAGTCCATCACTTTTCTTACTATGTGCGCCGTTTCCAGGATCACACTCTTCTGCATGAGTCCTGGAGCTACTTCAGCCTCTAGTTTTTCTAGATTCCTTTTCAGGGATCTGGAATCGTGCCTAGTGTTCCTATGATTATGGGTACGATTTCCACTGGCATATCCCATATCCTTCTTATTTCTATTTTCAGGTCTTGATACTTATCCATTTTCTTCGGATTAATTATTATTATTATTATTATTATTAATATTATTATTATTATTATTATTATTATTATTATTATTATTATTATTACTTTTATTATTTCAGTCCATGAAACCTATGCATATAGAATAAACGCACAGGGGTAATTAACTTTTATGTATATATACATATGTATATGAATGTACATATACATACGTACATACAATACAGTATAAACACACGCACATACACACACACTGCATCCCTTGTAATGTCAAAAAGCGAATAACCACAGACAGGGCGAATTAACCCTCAAAGTTCAGCAAAACCACAGACGAAAAAAATCAAATGGACATTTAACCAGTTGCGTTGCAAAATTTTCCCTCGTCATTAGCGAGGCTGCCATGGCCACTCGAGCCTCATGGGATGAGATAGATCAAAGAGTTTAAATGGGATTAAGGCTCCTAATGTTCTCGGATACCCTTGTGTCTCATTCGTCAACCTTGCCTCCTGTTCCCCAAGGCTACATAGAGACAGGGCGGTAGTGCGCTTCCCAAGGCAACGCTTCACACACACACACACACACACACACACACACACACACAGAGAGACGAGAGAGAGAGAGAGAGAGAGAGAGAGAGAGAGAGAGAGAGTATATTAGTCCATTTTTGATGATTCGCGTAGAATCTATGTTGTTTAGAATTACGTGGTAAAGTCGGATTTATAGAATAATTATATCGCGCTAATAAAAACCGTAGAACTGGAATACAGCAAATAAATATCATCTATACACAAGTAATTGATAAAAATACGACAACTAATCAAACCCTGTAAGTAATATAAATTATATATATATATATATATATATATATATATATATATATATATATATATATATATATATATATATATATAATACTTATATATATATATAATATCAAATGTACTGTATACGTAAACACGAAGTTAAATCAATGGTTTCATTTATTGAGGATACGTTATTTAAAGTCTAAATCATGCTATTGCATTTCTAAGTAAGGCCCCATAAGAAAACCGAACATAATTATTGTACACATCCTAGCAATAATATTACAAGAATTGTTACAAGGAGTAAGATGTCTCAAAGGCTTATTAGTCCATCCGAGGAGACATCGCGAGCTCACTTATCTTAGGTTTTTCTCTTCATTCACAGCATCCTAATGATTTTTTATCTAGACTGTTATAAAGAACATGGCATAGTAATAACCTATTATCGTACATCAAAACCCGAAAAGGAGAGAGAGAGAGAGAGAGAGAGATGAGAGAGAGGAGAGAGAGAGAGAGAGAGAGAGGAAACTCTCGGTATTTATCAAAACATTTCTGTGATGGAGAATACAGTGAGGAAGCGAAAGCAGCGAATACAAGGACGCAGACAAAGAGGGGGCAGCAGAGCTTAGAGGAAAGGTCGATCCTCTTGGTAACAATGGATGCTGCACAAAACCTACAGATATACTCGGGCAAGGAAGAGGTATAAAAAATACATCTCTGCCTGTATAATGCTGGGAGATTTATTCTGAAGACATATCAGCAATCCATACAAGCATGCACTAATTATATGTATATATATATATATATATATATATATATATATATATATATATATATAATTATATTGTATATGTAATATATATATATATATATATATATATATATACACATATATATCACATCACCGTATATATATATATATATATACACATATTTATCACATCACCGTAATTCATATACTACATGCATTAAGCTACAAATGTCCTTTAACATCCAATTCGCTCTGCCTCAGAATAAATATATTTTCATACATGTTAACCGAAGGGGAATTTTTTGGTTGATAATAATTTCGTCCTCTCGTGGATTCGAACCAGCGCACAGTGGAGAAATCAGGACTTCAGTGATGTTGCTGTTCGAGTCGGTAACACAACTGAAGTCCTGATTTCTCCTCTGTCCGCTGGTTCGAATCCACGAGAGAGGAAATTATTATCAACAAAAAAATCCTTCTTTTAACATATATGAATATTAATTCAGAGGTAGAGCGAATTGGATATTGAAGGACATTTGTAGCTTAATGAATATTATTTTATTTTATCATATATATAATATATATATATATTATATATAATATATATATTATATATATATTATATATATATATGTATGTTATTGTTTATATACGAAATAATGTAAAATAGAATTAAAATGATAAATGACTATCCCCGAAATGCAGGTCGGAAAATAAACAAAATACCTCCCCAAAAGGGCTCGATGAGGCTGATATTTACACAAATCCCATTATACTTCTGGAAGAAAACTTCCAATACGTAAGCTTTGTATAAAGAGGCAAGGGCAATAAAAGTAATTAATAGAACATAGAGCAATTAGTGCAGAAATTAGCGATCCCAAGGGAGCGAGGGTCAGGTTACAACAACTTCTAACGTGCCCGTAATTAACTTATAGATTTTACAAGTTTCAGATGTTTTACTTGATTAAAAGAAAAAAAAAAGACTTCTTTAATCATGTAATTGCGAAAATTCAATTTCAGTAAGGTTAAGCGACATAACGCTAGATTATCGTATTTTATCTATTTTGTATTTAGAATTATGTTGTTCTTTTTATATCAATACCGATTTGATCATTTTAACAAGGAGTGGAATTACCAGTTTGAATTAAAGATGGCCTACGACTGAAATATTGTATTAAGACTGAATATATTATTATTGGTACAAATGAAAATGGATGAAAGACTGTTAAAAAAATTTATATGTTATTAAGAAAGAAATACAGTATTATCACTAGCACAAAAGAAGTTTGCATGAAAAAAAGCCTACGACTGAAATATTGTATTAAAACTGAAAATACCATTATTAGTACTAGAGAAAATGCACGAAAGACTGTTTAAAAAATGGAATATGTTATTAAGACTGAAACACACTATTATCACTAGCAATATATATATATATATATATATATATATATATATATATATATATATATATATTTTATATATATATATAAAAGTAAAAAAGGCGGAATGTACAGATTCATCATATTTAACTTCCCATAGAGACAGAGTCCGAGTGACAGCTTAAGAAAGCTGATAACTCTTTTCTGGGATGGTGGGACATTGAGATGCTTACAGAAGCAGGTCAATGATCGTCCTGTAGGTATGTGAGTTCGAGAGAAGGTGCCTTTGAAAACTGGCTGCAACCAGTTACCGAAGGGTGTGAATTCATGTGTACATATGCACCTCTTCTGTTCAATTAATGGCATCTTTAGCCAAAACTATGGGAGACTTACGGAGAGGTCTGTGCGAGAAAGGCAGAGCCACGATGGCGTATGCCGAGGAGTTTCCTTTTGAAAGTGTGTGATTTTTCCAAGTTGTAATAGGTAAGAGTCAATGTGCTCAGTAATGTATGTTCATTCAAATTTTGCCTTAGCCAAATTTCTAGCCACCCCCTACTCAACGGTTTAACAAGCAATGAACATTACATTACTGAATTCCTCCCAATTTATTCCCGAGATTTTACAGCAACACCCTGGTCATTTTATGGTTAGTTACGATGTATCCTCACTGTTCACCAATGTACCTCTCACCGAAACCATAGATATAATAATTAGTGCTTTATTCCCTACTGAAGATAGTGTTTTTGAAGGTTTTGATATTGACTCTTTTAGGAAACTTTTGGAACTGGCTGTGATGGATAACTATTTTCTTTCATTTTTAACGGGAATTTACAAACAAACTGATGGCATGGCAATGGGCTCTCCTTTAGGTCCCACATTTGCCAATATTTTCTGTCACTTGGAAAAACTATTTCTTGACCAGTGTCCTTCATCTTTTAAACCCATTTTTTTTTTTATAAAAGATATATAGACGATACGTTTGTACTTTTAAAGATAAAGATCATGCACATTTGTTCCTTAATTAATTTCATTAACTCATTTCATCCGAACATTAATTTTTACTATGGACATAGAATCGAATAACGAACTGCCATTTTTAGATATAAACAATTTCACGATGTAATGATAAAGTTTCTAACAGGTGTTTTTAGAAAGAAGAACTTTTACTGGTTTGGGAAGAACAAATTTCTCTTTAGCTTTTGTCCGTTGGTTTTTAAAACTTAACGCATGCAAGACATTATTGTGTAGAGCTTATAATGTGTCATGCAACTGG
>NC_061104.1:41691110-41716110 GCF_015104395.2 Macrobrachium nipponense
GAAACGTACCAGAGTAAGATAAAACCGACCAAACTCCTCTTTCCCTAAAGTGAAACTTATTGCAATACAGAACGAGACTCATATATAAATAAACAAGTATCAAAATGCGTCGAAGAAACTTGGGCGCAATCTAGTTTTCTGTCCAGCGTATAATGCTGTATGGACCATGCAACTGTCACCCACGGCCCGGTAGTTGCCTGTCCTATAGTGTTGCCAGATGCACGTTCATGTTTAACTTCAACGTTAAAAAAAATAAATACTAGTGATGAGGCTAGAGGGCTGCAACTGGGCAAGCTTGATGATTGGAGTGTGGATGATCAACATACCAATTTGCAGCCGTCTAGATCCTGCAGTTTTTAAGATCTGAGAGCGGACGGAAACATTGCGGGTGGAGCGGGCAGTAAAGTAGCCATCTCAATAGTTTTATTGTACAGAAAACTAATAAAGAGTATCAAAAGGCGCAGCGAAATTAAGGCGTACCTTGGGTAGGAAAAAAAGGAACATAACGCGATCAATACACATCAAGCAATTAAGAATGATTATCATTTACTTTTCAACATTCCATACTGACGACTGACGAAGCAATCCATCAAAGTTTGGAATCCTAAACCCTACGCGTTTCCAAATTAGCTTCCTTTAAATTACCGCTTAGCCACATCGAGAGCATCGAGGCGGTCTAACTTTAACATGACCTTGACCCTTTAAATAAACTGACTGAAGGCTTAAATGCAGTAATACCTCGTTTGAGGATGTTTAAGCCCCCTTAAAGCGGATATATCAAAGGAAAGGAAAAAAGCGTAAATTAACTTAGTTCATCTTCTGCGTACCGAATACTAGACCGAGTATTGAATGATTGGCAGGTTTCTGAAAATCACACCGCTAGCAAAAGGTGACCGAACTCAATCTGAACGATTGACAAGGGTATATCCCAGACAGAAGTGTGGGGACATAAGTAGTAAGGAAGAATAATCAGACAATCAGAGAGAGAGAGAGAGAGAGAGAGAGAGAGAGAGAGAGAGAGTCTGAATACCTAAGTGGATTTTGGGACGTCGCTGGGATATCCCACCCTTATGGAGGGACCCGATTTGATGAGCCCAGGACTTGAAATAGGATTATCCTGCCTCCTTATGCTCACTAATTTGAATATAAGGCTGCAAAGGGATTGGATTTATCCTCGCCAGGATTGGGAGACCCAGGTGAAGCCTATCCAATTTCTCGCCATGATTTTCGGCAATGACCTCAACGCCCACAGACTTCGCCCGGTGGGAATTTCCTTTCGAGGAGAGAGAGAGAGAGAGAGAGAGAGAGAGAGAGAGAGAGAGAGAATTAAATGATACTCTCCTCTTCATAAAAGATTCCAGTCGGGTAAACACTTCACATGAAGTAAAACAAGGCGTGATCCGACTTCCAGCTTACTCGGGAAGCATGCAAGATTTTTCCCTTCGCGCATAAGTTGTAAACATTGTATTCCTAACTTTTAACGTCAATTAAAACGTGCTAAACTCTACGGTCAACTAGAGCCTGGTTTCACCGAACGAAAATTAAAATAAATGCGATATATTTTATTAGAAATATTTTTCTGTGATGTTTAACATGCATATTTCTATTTTTTACAGTTTCATTCTAATAATAAATTATAAACATTCCATCCCAAAATTCCTGTGTCTTTAACTCAAAACGAAACGCCTTTTTTTTTTAGGCTTTTCCATAGGGCTTTCCTACCCCCCAAAACAACAACAACAACAACAAAAGAGTAGTTTGTAGGCTTACTCCCCAAGTAAGCGAAAAACGAACCCTTCTCAGAGCTCAAATTAGTGACAACTGCCATCACGGGGGAGAATGTACCCAGGGTAATGGGGAAAAAAATATATGAATAAAGTCCTGAGCCTCCATCATCCAGCGAAAGCGGATTATCTGATATCGGAGATTTATGCGGTTAAAATAAGATGGAAAATAAAATAAAAAAAAATAATCGAGAGATTTTATCGACGGCCTTGTCAATATTCGCTGTGAAGGAGACTCTCCGTTTGCTTGACGTCGTCGCTCCCAGAACTCGAGGCCGACTTGTCCGGTGGAGGAGGAGGAGGAGGAGGAGGAGAAGAAGAATAGGAGGAGGAGGAGGAGGAGGAGAAGAATAGGAATAGGAGGTAGGATGAGGAAGAAGGAGGGGAGAGGAGGAGGCGGGGAGGAGAGGAGGAGAGGAAGAAGAAATAGAAGGAGGCGCAGGAGCAGGAGGAGAAGGAGGAGGAGGAGAAGAAATAGAAGGAGTAGGATGATGAGGAGAAAAAGGAGGAGGAGGAGAAGAAGAAGAAGAAGAAAAAGAAATAGAAGGAGGAGGAGGAGCAGGAGCAGGAGCAGGAGGAGGATCAGGAGGAGGAGGAGGAAGAGGAGGAGAAGAAGAAGAGGAGGAAGAAGAAGAAGAAGAAGAAGGAGGAGGAGGAGGAGCAGGAGGAGGAGGAGTAGGAGAAGAAGAAATAGGAGGAGGAGGATGAGGAGAAAGAAGGAGGAGGAGGAGCAGGAGGAGGAGGAGGAGGAGCAAATGGAGGAGGAAGAGGTGGAAGGAAGGAGGAGGAGGAGGAGGAGGAGGAGGAGGAGGAGGAGCAGAAGGGAAAAAGTGGGGTCTGAATGATAAAAAAAACAAGGCGTAATCCGACCTCCCGCATTACTCGAGACACGTGCTAAAATCTACTGTCAAATAGCGCGTTGTTTCACCGACAAAAACTAAAATAAATTGGCTGTATTTTATTTAAATAAATTTTTTGTATTGTTTAAAAGGCACATCATTTATTGTTTACAGTTTCTGTCTAATAAGTAAATTATAAATATCCTACCCTAAAATTCCTGTATCTTTAACTCAACCAAAAAAAAAAAAAAAAACAAAAAAAAAAAAAAAAAAAAAAGTAGTTTGGAGGCTTACTCTCCGAGTAAGCGAAAATACAACTTCAGCACGTGCTGGGTGAGCCAAAGGCAAGGAGTGGGCGAAAATGGGATAGCAGATAAATGACGAACAGAGGAGGAAAATACGAAACGGGAAGACAAATAGTGATGAGAAATGACGAACACAGAAGGAAAATACTAAACGGGAAGACAAGGAAGAGAAATTACTATCAGAGAAGGAAAATACTGAATGGGGAGACAAATACGGAAGAGAAATAACGAACCGAGAAGGGGAAAAATAATGTTATAGATAAAAAAAAAATTAAAAAAAACGAGAAGAAAAAATACTATTTACATAAAAATACTGAAAAAAACTAAACAAAAGCATTTTTGGGAAAATAAAGGCTGAATAAAGTCTGGGAAAACGAACGCACGTATGCCGAGAAAAGCCCTTGGAACGGTTTAACTTAATGGGGCTAAAAACAAAAAACTTCAACGATGATTCAGGGGGAAACTTTCATAAACTTGTCTCATTATTCGCCCACTCGGTTTGTAAGTTACTCCTTTTTTACCTTCCTCATACTCTCAAGTGAGCACTTACTGAACAATAATTAATAACCTTAGTATCCATAAATTGTTTGTTTGTTTGTATGGTGTTTTTACGTTGCATGTAACCAGTAGTTATTCTGCAACGGGACCAACGGCTTTACGTGACATCCAAACCACGTCGAGAATGAACTTCTATCACCAGAATACACATCTCTCACACCTCAATGGAATGCCCGAGAATCGAACTCGCGGCCACAGAGGTGGCACGCCAACACCATACTGACCATGCCACTGAGGCGCTTTTAGTATCGATAAACAATGGCAGTACATTTATAGTTTAAATAAAACAGTTCTCGTATTTGACTGCACAGTTATTTTATAAGCTTTTCAAGGAACGTTTATTGATTATATATATATAAATTTAAGTATAGGCCAGTGCCTTTCCAGTCAATTAATTGTCGATCTGTTCTGTGTGGAAAATAACAGCAATACATCATAAAAAGGCAAATCAGCGTTACTGTCAAACCTCTACGTGGAACAAGTCAATTTTCAAGTCTCTAGTCAGATAACATATGATGAACTAAGCACCGCTTTATTATTGTGTCTGCAATATATATGTAAAAGTAAGACATTTTCTACACATACAAATATATATTATATATGTGTGAAATTGTAATAGCCACAATGCCCTCTTAACTTCTCAAATTCTTTGTGGCTATTACAATTTCACATGTATCTGGTAAAAATGACCAGTAGACTCTACAATTATATATTATATATATATAATATATATATATATATATATATATATATATATATATATGTGTGTGTACTGTGGTGTGTGGTGTGTCGTGGTGTGTGTGTGCGCGCGCGCGTATCGTGTATTCATACCAACACAGACATTGTCACACAGAGGTGAAAAATGGCAAGAACAAAACCAACTGAATTATATACATCCAACTGGATTCACGGGTGAAAACTTTAACTTTTAGCATCTCAATGCAAAAGTATACAAGAGAATAAAAGGGTTGCGTAATTAGATGCGTTAATGCAGATTACTGGTATACGAGAAGAAAAGCTTGGGGGAAAAAATGACATCCTAATTAGAGCAGCCGTGTTAGGAAGGAGATAAAACTGTAATAAAAAGCTCGTGTGAGGGGTGGGGGTTGGGGGGCGTGTAGAGAGACCGAGAAAGAGATGGTTATTTATAAGACGAACGAAACGTCATCATCGCAGTCTTCACGTCAGACGATCGTCTTCCTTTTTGTAGAGAAAAGTTCTTTCTTTTCTTTGTAAAAAGTCACTGACGCAAACAACATCCACGAAGTATTCACTTGGCAAAACAACCTCCCTGAATATAATAAAATAATAAAAATCTTCCACATGAATGCATTTCGGTCGTACTTCTTGGGCTATATTAAATCTCTCTTTTCAGGAAGAGTTTTACGAAGCTACGAAAGTTCATCTTCCGTATCTCCTCTAACAACAAAGTTAAAGCTGCCATTCCTATACGGATTCTTTCAGTCATACATTGACAGGGACCCCTTAGGAAAGACATCGCTATCGTGTACGCTGCACAGAGGGGGATTCATCCACGATCCAGCAGTCAGGAGTATGAATGTGACTGTGTATAACAGATGAACACCAAGACATTCTTCCACCGCGCGTGTACCTTTCCCTATAAAACCACCGACCAGACCTGCTGACAGCGTGCAGTGTTTCAATAACTGCAATATTCGCAATTCACATCAATGCTTCTAAAATTAATATCCTCAACTACATTTCTATCACTTCACAATCGGCCGCCCGTGGAAATAAATGCTGTGCTTCGGTTGGTTTATAACGTGCCCACTTGATTTAAAACTTTATAAAGTTAATTATGTTCTAATGCTGCCTTTCCCTATTTCCAATGCCACGAAAGAAAGTAAATTCTTTCTTTTATTTATATATCTGTTTAATAAAAATCTCCCTTGTATTGGTTTCCTGACTTTTCAAATAACTGTCAAGGAATGGTTTACTTACAAAATGACAAATTTTCTACAGGCTACCACAATAAGAGAAAAAACGCCCAAAAACTACATAAAACTACCCCTTTTTTTTTAATAGACAAACAGAATGAAGAAGCAATCTTACCCTGTTCACGAGAGAGAGAGAGAGAGAGAGAGAGGAGAGAGAGAGAGAGAGAGAGAGAGCACCAAATCCTATCACACAGACAAGGGCAAGGACGGCGAACCATCGGATATAAAAGCGAGATATTAAAGTGACCTCGGAGTATTTGGGGGGAAGGGGTGGGGGACTTCTGACCCCACCCCATGAAAAAAAAAGTTACTCTTCGTGAAGGCTCGACAGCAAGGAAGGAAGGAAGGAAGGAAGGGACGACCATCTATCAAGGCTGACGTTCTTGTCCCTCAACGCCGCAGTGAACGACAAAAAATACTTGGGGAAACATTAAGAGACACTACTCGGAAAAGGCCACCACAGCCGTTACAGAACATCATCGCGGGAGAATATGTATCTGACTCGAATATGATTATTTAAGGGAAGGCCTAGTAAAAACTAGCACAGAGAGAGAGAGAGAGAGAGAGAGAGAGAGAGAGTTCTTTAGGTGACTTGTGTTGAGTATGAGAGAGAGAGAGCTGTTTAGCCGACTAGTGTTGAGAGAGAGAGAGAGAGAGAGAGAGGTGTTTAGCCGTCTAGTGAGCTGAGAGAAGAAAAAAGAGAGGGAGAGAGGCTTTATGAAGAAATGGACGCAAAAGGTTAATTAGAGAGAGAGAGAGAGAGAGAGAGGGGCGTGAGTAATGAGAGAGGAGAAGAGGAGAAGAGAAATCTCGCGCAGTTTTATTTTTATCTATATATAACCTTCCCTCTTTCAAGGGACGGGCTTAAGAGTATAGTTACCTTCTAAATTATGCTCAAATTCCCTGGGCAACGGAAGTAGGCCTCCCCATTACCCTTTACGGAGAAACAAAAATTATTCTTGCCCCCTTTATAACGTAAATAAAATACTTCTAACAACAAATGGCATATAATTTTCTAAACGACAAATCTAATGGCACGTCGGCAAAGCTAATAGATCAAGATGAGAAAACTGCAATTGAACAAATACTACATACTCTTCCGGTAATGTGAAACTAACGTTACACATTTGTAAAGCTCCTTTTCAATGCGTTTGTTCTCTCGCCATTTCCAAGTGACTGGAAGGGCAAGATACATCCACGCCAAACAGAACAATCCAGGTTTTTTTTTTTTTTTTTGTTTTTTTTTTTTTTTTTAATACTGAAGAAATATACTTCGTCACTTTCAATGCAGAGAGAGAGAGATTTGTTTAGCCGATTACGGTGTTCAGAGAGAGAGGAGAGAGAGAGTGGGGTGGGGGTAGCCGACTACTGTGATCAGAGAGGAGGACTGCTTTTGTTAAACTAAACAAACATACATACTCGTATCTTTTAATAAAATTGCAACATTTACCGTAAACCATTTAAAAAAACGCAAGAATTTCATACAGAGAGAGAGAGAGAGAGAGAGAGAGAGAGAGAGAGAGAGAGAGAGAGGCTTTGAAGGGCGGCATAATGGAAACCTTTCAAACCTTTCACTGGACTTTCAAGAGCGTTTTTTTCTTGCGTCACCTTCGGTTGTCCTACCTACAAGTGGGGATCGTGCTTTATCAAAGCGTATATCGCACACTTAGATTTCTCTCTCTCTCTCTCTCTCTCTCTCTCTCTCTCTCTCTCTCTCTCTCTCTCTCCCCGGAGCGCAAATGGTAAAAAAGGACCCGCTTCCTGGAGAGAAGAGAAATATGGGCACCTTTCCTAAAAAAAATCCAGGGTATCGCTCATAGCAGCAGTAAATTAGGTACCTGGTTGTGTAGCCGACTATTATACTGAGAGAGAGAGAGAGAGAGAGAGAGAGAGAGAGAGAGAGAGATAGACTTCAGTACACCGTCAAAATGCATATCCCAATTTAACTGAAAACGGGAGCGCATCAGGAAGTTAATCCTTGCTCCACAGGGGTGAAACCGTTCATAAGATATTCATGAGCGATAGTCTCTCTCTCTCTCTCTCTCTCTCTCTCTCTCTCTCTCTCTCTCTCTCTCTGTTGCTACAGGTTAAGTCTTTGGGGGTGGATGCGCAGTTTCATAAGCATGGCATGCTTCATTTATGTCTCAGTAACTACTAGTAAAAGTCACCTTACTCTTGTAAAAATAGCAGTTTTTGAAATAAAAATATAACCCGCCCAAAAATTAACATCGGTTCCAGCTAATTTAGACACTATAATTTTTTGGAACCAGCTGGTATTTTCATTAATTATTAATATCACATCTGGCCATGACTTTCATCATATTCTCAATATTTTTGCAATGACATTCAAAGAATACAGACACACACACACACAAACTAACTAGAAATATATAATTTTTAAATTACCCGAAACTTCTTAACTATTTTTATCTAATTACCCAGAACTTCCAGCTGTTTATACCAAACAAAGGCAAAATTATGTCTTATTTAGATCCATAATAGAGAACTCTAAATTTTTAACAAGTTTTGAAAAACGCAATAAAACTTTTTTTTCATCGAACACGACGAAAGAGGGTAAACTGAAGTAAACAGATAAGAAAAAACTACTGGATTTTTTGTTCTTGATGAAAGAGTAAAGAAACATATGTAATAAATATCAACACGACGAAAAACTAAAAATATAAGTTTCATCATAAGAAACACGGCGATAACAACATTTAGTGTCGTTCTTCACGAATTGATCTCAGAGCTCTCAGAGAGTTGATAAACAGCATGAATTGTCTTCATAATATATATATATATATATATATAATATATATATATATATATATATATATATATATACATATACATATATACATACATATACAATACATATATATATATGTGTATATATATATATATATATATATATATATATATATATATATATATACACACACACACACACACACACACATATATATATATATATATATATATATATATAATAAATATATATGTATATATGTATGTGTATATATATATATATATATATATATATATATAATATTTATTTAACATATATATATATACATACATATATATATATATATTATATATAATATATATATATACATATATATATATGGTTATATATGCATATATATGTATATATGTGTATGTATATATATATATATATATATATATATATATATATATATATACAATATTTAAACAACAATTAAATTGCTAAAAACAGATTCAATCTATCTTTTACTGCCATTGGGGTCTATGACCCATTACTGGTTTGCCGCCAGGTTAAAGAATCAAATAACTCAACTTTTATGGTTAGAGACAAGTTTAGAGTAAACAAGCCTTTTGCCGGCATGTATCTTTCCTCAAAGGAAGTCCGTATGTGAGGTAAACCGTTCAGCTGTTGAAGAAAAAATCTTTATCCACATTTGAGAGTATTATACATACAAGCAAAAATATGAATACAGAAATTATGTATGAAAGTTCGTAAAGTAACTAAGTCTACGGGCAGAACCAGCTCCGTTTCAGGGAATCCCTTCTCATCCCCACCCCCTTCGGGGTGGAGGGCGGGGAGGATGAAACCCCATTATAAACCATCTTAGGGGTCCCCACCATAACCCTGCCAAGTTTCATACCCATCGGACCAGCCATTTGGCCGTGATTGAATGACAGACGGACGGAGAGACATAACGCCCATAATAGTTAGATAGCAAAACCATTAGAGTGTTGCCTGCCTCCTTTTCATATTTTCCTTAATTTCACCACTCTTTCTCCTTCGTTTATTCCAGATTGGATCTTCCTTTGTGAAGTCCATTTGCTCTTATCCCTCTGCATATTTACCTCCTGGCAAATCACACTTCAGCATTCTCTGGCGCTCCCAATAGAAACTCCCAGCAGAGGGCCGGGAATAAATATCAAATGCATCGGTAAATGGCACGGAAATGAATTAGGCGAAGCGTGTCCCGTAATAAACGACCCAAAGCATTAATGTCCGCGCTCTGAAGTCGCTGAAATCCATTAGGGGGCGATATTGCCCATTTCCGGCCATTTCCGTTTCGAAGAAAGTGACCTATAAGCATATAACGTCCTAATCCTTAGCGTTGGTGGTCCTCAACCTCCTCCGTTGGGCGCCTATTCTTACATATGACATTTGCAACATGTCCATCCTTTATTTCATTATTTTCCCTTCCCTTTTTCTGTCTTCATTCTCTTTATTTATCATCCATATTCTACGCGTAATGAATGATGAGACATTAAATATAAACTTTCCCACTCTCTCTCTCTCAACCAGCTGTGGTAGATATGATTTGCCAGAAAACTTTCTAATATCTATTAAGGGAGTTATTTGTATCAACTTTATGAATAGGAGTATCTTCATCAACTTTTATGTTTATTCGCAACTTCGCCAATCTGTTTCTCCAATATATATATATATATATATATATATATACATACATATATATATACGTATATATATATGTGTGTGTATATATACATACATACGTAGAAAGGACATGAATGAGGTAGGAGAAACAGGTTGCCGAAGTTGCAAATAAACATAAAAGTTGATGAAGATACTCCTATTCATAAAGTTGACACAAATAACTTCCTTGATATATATTATATATATTGGAAAGTTTTCTGGCAAATCATATCTACCAAAGATGGTTGAGAGAGAGAGTAAACTCTTGGTAATGATAGTAATAATGAGCAAACTCTTGGTAATGATAATAATAATAATAATGAGTAAACTCCTCATAATAATAATAAACAATAACCTCCTATAATTCGGTGATTAAGAATATTATTCTCCTATTAAACACGATATAATTCAAACGAACTCCTTACGTTAACGTAAATAGCTATTTACGTATGTTTTGTAAAAACAAACTATGTATGTATAATCTATCACACCATTATATGTACACACACACACACACACACACACACACACACACAAATATATATATATATAATATATATATATATATATATTATATATATATATATATATATATATATATATATTATATATATATATATTTACTCACGTCGTCTTCAACATGATAGCCATGAGTCTAATCTCCTTCTGAAAACAACTCTTACTTAAGAATCTATTCATATAAAAGCTCGAAAAATCTCGTGCATCATTAAGAATCCTGTTTAATTTTTTTTTTTCAGGGAACATTGTAGACCCACGAATGTCCTCAAGAATCGTCCCATCTTCAGGAAGAGGATGCTCAAGAATCCACATTTATTAAAAGGGAATCCTGAAGAATCCTCCCATCTTAAAACGCAGGGAGACAATCTTCAAAGCCGATCCAATTCCGCGGTAGAAGGGCTCCAATCAATCTGATAATGAAAATGTGACGCCAGAAGATGCCGACACCGAATAAAATTCCTTTGATAACTTCCGTCCGGAAAGAATACATGGAATGACATTCTCTAGGTCTCGCAATTAAAGAGACGCCACAGCAATTGAACAAAAAATAAAGAAAAATCATAACGTATAATAGCAATGGAAACGAGCCATATTTTTTGTCACGTCAAATTGGAAGGGTGGGCCTGCATGGAGACACCTTTCAGCAATTGCAATTTCGCCGGGACTGCTCGCCCGCAAAACGAGGACTAGGAAAACTGTTGCCTTAGAAACTGTTGCTCTCTCTGTCTCTCTCACAATACACACACACACGATATATATATATATATATATATTATATATATATATATATATATATATATATATGTATATATATATATATATATATATATATATATATATATTATATATATATATATATATATATATATATATATAAAATCGTTCTTCCAAGAAATGTTTTGGGATACACTGACTGACGTGATACCTGGAGAGAATTCCATGGCCTGCCGATAAGAAGTATCACGAAACCGTGCAATTTGAGGATTAACTTTCGGTAATCCTTTTGGGGAGGAGACCAATTTCGCTGCCACCTCAGACGACAAATTCTTTAAATGGGTCATTTATTTATTTTGGCCATAATACATTTCATCCCGATAGCCTTTTTCAGTTTTCTGTAAAAGAAAACTATTGAGATGGCTTTGTCTGTCCGTCCGCACTTTTTTTTGTCCGCCCCAGATCTTACAAACCGCTAAGGTTAGAGGGCTGCAAATTGGTATGTTGATCATCCACCCTCCAATCATCAAACATACCAAATTGCAGCCTTCTAGCCTCAATAATTTATTTTCTATTTAAGGTTAAAGTTAGCCATGATCATGTGTCTGGCACAGCTATAGGTGCCAACAACACAGGCCACCACCGGGCAGTGGCTGAAAGTTTCGTAAGGCACGGTTGAGAGTTTCATACAGCATTATGCAATGTACAGAATACTCGATTGTGCCGAATAAACTTTAGTGCATTTTTTTTTTAGCTTAATCAGATTTTACGACATCCATATTTTTCTATTACCGTCTGTATTGGGCAATTTCAACTGTGGGCGATATTTACGACTGAGTAATTGACTAAGCTACCACAATGGATAGGTCTATCATGCCAAAATATTAATGCTTTTATTTAAACCCATTTGTCTTTTGAAAATTCCACGAACTACATGTGTGTATGCATATATATATATATATATATATATATATATATATATATATATATAATATATATATATATATGTAATGAACGGCATTGTCGCTTCTAGAAAGTAGGATCTTTAATAAAAAGAGTATGGCCAGCAGAAACTTCAGCATTTTTTCGTTAAAACTTTATTTTCATCGAACGCCTACGTTTGGGCGGGATACAAATCCCATCTTCAGGGCTAAAAACAAGGAAAAAATTAAAATTCTATACATTAAATCAGACTAAAATGGGGCACAGTAATAAATTTATGTCTATTTAAAAAAAATATATAGATTAATTAACAATATATCAGTGAAATTCGAATTTTATATAAAAGTAAGACCGGTAACTAATTGAATAAGAGATCGACAGTAAAAAGCAAAGCTACTAAGTACAATGACACTTCAAAATAAATAAACAAACAAAACACTTAAAAAACACAAACCACACGTGAACAACTAAGAAAATTACGTTATTACTAAAAACAGGAGAAAAACATTGAATCGTAACAGGCAAAAAATTTCTGTTTATGATTACAAAAGGAGAAAAATTAAAGAAAAAAAAAATATATAAAGGCGGACACAAAGCAAAAAATAGCGAAACGAGAACTCACCGGTACAGAAGTATAGATAAGACTGAATTATTATTTATTTTTGACTAAAGGGGAGAGACAAATACAAAGGCGAGAAGGTAGAAAGGGCGAATGTCTATTAAGTAATGTTCAGTTGTACAGCAGTTGAATGGTTGTTGAGGGTTGGTGACAATTGTTTAATGAAGAGGGACTCGAGAATGGGTAATGACCGGTTATCTATTGCTTGGGATAAGATTTTAAAATCATTGTACTGAATGTTATGTTTACATTTTATTGCATGGTTGCGTATTGCAGAAAATTCTTTTTTAGATAAAGTTATTCCTGTTCGGTGACTGACACCCCGATGGCAGTCGATGCGAACCTTCAACAGCCGACTCGAATTACCGACATAGGTTCCCAAATTACATTTGGGACAAGTAAACAAATATACCGTTGAAGATCGCATCAACTGCCGGTAGGGTGTCCCTTGAACTTGAAAAGACTTCTGATTTTTAAGGGGTTCTTGAAGATAAAATTAAATTTAACATATGGGTACATATTGCTGAGTACGACGGTGAGCTCTCGTTTTACAAGTTTATATGTTGAACAAAAAGGCAAGGATATATACAGTTCTTTTTTAGGTACATTAAACCAGTGTTTTAATGGGCCTTTTATAGTTGATATATAAATCTTAAAGGCATTAGTAATAGTCTATAATATTAAATACTCGGGTTGATAACCTTAGCGCTTGCCGGTTAGAGACAAATGCAAAACGCTGGATTCCTCGAAGATGCTGAAAAAACAGGAAAGCTTACAGGCGCACAATTGGGGTCAGTGACACATTCCGAAGATCACGAGCTCCATGTATGTAGCATCCATGCCTCTTGTGTGCCAATTGATGAGTGCGTGTCTTCGTAATGAACAGAAAATGACATATAGGGGAAAAACAGCAAAGGGGGCCTCACTGAATATGACTGATAGAGTGTGGAACACGCCACAGAAGAGGTGCTAGAAGAGATGTTGCAGGTCCGTCGGACAAGGTAACGTAAAGTGAACTTTGAAAAAGTTAACATTTGAAGGGACAATTACTTGAGTTCTAGAGAAAGGGAAGTGAGGTGTGGCACACATTCTCTGTTGACGAACTTTAATGTTTTATGGTGTCATAATTATGGTCTCTTTATTTCAGATGGATTCGAAGTCACCTTATGGGTTTTCTCTAAACTAATTTTGAGATGAACATGATAGTTTAACATTTCTTTCTGGGTAGGTTTAATAAATTTTATTCCATTTTCATGTTAGCTAATTTTGGGAAATAAAAAGTATATTTTTATAACCAAAAGAGTTTACATTAACCTAGTTTGAAACTGATTTTCAGTCAACTCAAGAGATGGCATTCAACAGAAAAAAGGCAGGCTACGTTACCAGTTAGATGTTTTGTTTTCATTTGTTTAAACGAGTGTCATTTGACCTCATTAGAGATTTTTCCTCGTTAGATATATATGTATATGTATATATATATATATATATATATAATATATATATATATATATATATATATATATATATATGTATGTATGTATGTATGTATGTATGTATGTATGTATGTATATGTATGTATGTATGTATATGTATGTATATATATATATATATATATATATATATATATATATATATATAATATATATATATATATATATATATATATATAATAAAATATTGTATGTAAATATCTTCAAGTCCGTAAAGGAAATAAATTGGGCAGGCAATGTTTTTACTTTCCTTAATATTATTCTTCCCCAAATGCATGCACGTTCAACTTCCGTTTAGTAACCACACAGGAAGAACCCCAGAGAGAGAGAGAGAGAGAGAGAGAGAGAGAGAGAGAGAGAGAGGACAACACACACAAGAGACATGTCCTATCGAGCTTTGCCAACTGGGAGAATTAATTTCCTGCCCTTTTGTTGGCCCCCTTTCACTCGTGGTACCTCTTCCTTCCATTCTCTACCGATGGGCTGGGCATAAGAAAGAAAGAAAAATAATAATAAAATAAAAGACTAAGAAAACATGTTTGTTTCGTATGCAGGAACTGAATGCGAGGCAGTCTCGTCAATGTGATGAAATGACAGTTGAGGTCCATTTTTTAATCAAAGTAGAAAGTCTTAAGGTAATTTGTATCTGATGAACCTAAATAGAATCAATATCGTAAGGTTTAAATAATATGATGTCTCAACATAAGCAAACAATGAATTACATAGGAGCATTTTAATATACAAATTTAAGAAAAGGGTATTTGTAGCGACCAACATATTCTCTCTCAGTCTAGACACAGAAAACATTTGGTGAGAAATGTTTTACTTTTGTAATGCAAAGCTGGTTTTTCGATATTGTCAATAATATAAAAAAAGTAAAATACGCGCCGAAGTTTCTACGGCGCAATAGAGTATTCTGTAAGGCAGCTATAGCCTATAATAATTATTATAGGCTATTGTGCCAGCTTTGTCAAGGCCACCGAAAATAGATCTATCTCTTGGTGGTCTCGTTATAATGCTGTATGATTCGCGTTTCATGAAACTTTAACCATCGGCCTGGTGGTGGCCTCTCCTATATCGTTGTCAGAAATACGATTTTCGGTAAATTTTAACCTTAAAATAAAAACTACTGATGATAGAGAGCTGCAATTTGGTACGTTTGATGACTGGACGGTGGATGATCAACATACCAATTTTCAGCCCTCTAGCCTCTCTAGTTTTTAGGAACTGAGGGCGGACAGAAAAAGTGTGGGCGGACAGACAAAGCTGGCTCAATAGTTTTCTTTTACAGAAATCTAATGAACACAAGACACAAAAAACTACAAAGAAAACCTTTGCTACAAAAACAAAAATATCTACGACATAATTCTGACTGAGACATAAAAACTCTATAGTATAAACTTTGGGCGTGACAATCAGACAAACTAATTTGACAACGAATCCTGACCAAAATAAGATTACGATCTGTCTTGCAAGAAAAAAAAAACCTTCTTTCACTCCCTTTCATTTTCTTATTTTCTTCTCGACCTTGAGTTATAAAAGGCGCTGAGATCGTCTGTTTGATTGGCCGGTGCTCGTAATAAAACTAAATAAGAGTAGAGATGAAAAATTACCGCATTTCAGTTGTATTTAAAGATATGAAATGGAAAATGTATAACTTACGGGGAAAAAAAATCAAGTTTTATTTTAATAAATGGTTGCCATATTTGATAAAGATATCAAGATATCAACATTAATAAAATCTTAAAATCCTGTTTTTAGAATGAATAAAATTATATACTATTTGAATACATACAGATTTATTGATACCTACGCACTAACCGAATAGAATACAAACCTAGCGAAAATGCGATAATGCAATGGGCGATTGTGAGCCGTTAAACCAAAATTGAAAATACACTAAGACAGAGCCCTCAATAAAAATAAACTTAAATTCTATCGACATCATAACTAATACCATCTACTCTAAAGACAGCGCGATGAAATGAGATATTTAAATCTCAAAAAATCTTCAAATAGAATTTCTTATAACCTTATCGTGAATGAGATCAATTTTTTGAAAATCTTACCTCTTCCCATAAGAATCTGTATGTGATAAAAATTCATATAATTCATATATATATGTATAGATATATGAGTTTTTATAACATACGTAATGATTTCTTTATGTTCGCATACATTAAGCAACAAATGTCATTTAATATCCAATTCGCTCAAATCTCAGACACATCACCAAAGTGAATACCTAATAATTGATAAATGAATCTCCCGGGGGACAAATCATTATCTATTATAATACATCTTTAGTGATATTCTCGAGGTAGAGCGAATTAGATATTTAACGACATTTTAACTTAATGTTTGCGAAATATATATATATATATATATATATATATATATATATATATATATATATATATATATATATGTAGTATTATATATATGTATATATATTAACTTTATCGCTTACAAAATTGGTCTGTGCATTCATACAATTACTAACAGGACATCATCGAAACTGGATAGTATATAGCGGAGATCTCTATTCAAAAAAAAGTTACAAGATTTACCTGGACTAACAGTCCTCGTTGTCAAGTATTCCCCGGATACTTCACAATGAGGACTGTTTTCCCTGGAAAACTGTAATTGTTTTAAAATCAATATCCTGTTATTATATATATATATATATATATATATATATATATATATTATATATATATATATATATACTATATATATATTATATATATATATATATATATTATATATACACTTTCGATCTTATCAGTCCCACTATATATCCCTTCTATGTGTGTGTGTGTGTGTGTGTGTGTGCATAAGAGAGGAGGAGAGAAATGAAACTTGAACAAAATTAAATCCGCTGGGCACAAGAAGCAAACAGACAAAAACGCTGCCAAACGCAACCGGGAATCCGCTCAGCACATTCTGCCATCATCACGGAAGAGAAATGGGAAACATCAAAATCATTATCGCATCAATTACACATGCATAATAGGTTGATACAGGAGCGGAAAATATTAATTATCGTTTAATCAAAAACGGTGATTAGTTCCGTCCTGACATTCAACATTCATAAATTCGGGGGCAAATAATGCATTTTGGATTATTCAAGTGTGACAAAGTGTAATGATCCCCTACAAATAAACATTTGCCCTACACGCTGCCCTTATTAGGGAGATGGATTGGGAGGCTAATTGCTTGTTTTTATTCTCGCGCGTTTTGATTCTTCTCTCTGACACTGGGTTATCCTCTTCCGGGATATTCCCCAACATTAACAAGTACAAATTAGTAATAGCTTACAAACACACACACACACACACACAGCTTTATTTACATAATATATTTGACTATAATCACAATGACACGTGATACGTCACAACACATAAAGAATAAGCTGGTTGTATATCCTGGCTGGCTTCGTCTTTATAATTAGGAATATATATATATATATATATATATATATATATATATATATATATAATATATATATATATATACACACATAAATATGCGTGTATAAATATATAATATACTACATATACATATATAATTAAGGACAAATTATAATATATAGCTGTATGTGTAATATCTATCTATATACACACACATATTTGTATATAGTGCGTAAGCATGTGCAAGAAGAAACCTAAAAATGGAAAATTCATTTTATTCTAATCCGCTACGCTCTCCACGGGGGCCTGTATTATACGTCTCGCTTTCAAGAGAGGAAATCGCATTATGCCAAAATGTCGAGACATCAGCAGATTCAAGTCTACAGATTTTCGAATGATCCCTTTATCATTCACGAATTCACAAATCTATGAATTTATAGACTGCGCAATACCTAGGAGCCCAGCTCAGAGAGAGAGAGAGAGAGGAGAGAGAGAGAGAGAGAGAGAGAGAGAGAGAATTTTTGCTGAGACCTGAGATCTGTTTTAGACGTCTAAGATTCAATAACATCCGGAAAAGAGACGATAACTTTTGTCTTAATTTCGTCTTTGAGATTTCCTTTTTATCTTGACCTGCAATGTCAATAATGTCGAGTTCTTTCAAGTAGGACAATTCTGAAATGACGAGAGCGCACGAGACTTTTATAAATTAAGTCTTGGAAAAAATATAATCTCTCCACGGGTCTGAACTGGCCGGCTCCACTTCCTGTGATCATAAAAGAGAGAACAAGGCGTGATTCAACCTCCAGCTTACTTGGGACGTGTGCAAGATTTTCCCCTCACACATAAACTGTAAACGTTATATTCCTAGCTTTTAACGTAAATTAAACGTGCTAAAATCTAAGGTCAAATAAAGCCTTGTTTCACCAACGAAAATTAAAATAAATACACTATATTTTATTGGAAATAATTTTTCAGTACTGTTTAACATGCATACTATTTACTTTTTTACATTTTCATTCTAATATATAAATCATAAATATCCTATCCTATAATTTCTGTATCTTTAACTCAACGCGAACTTTTTTTCAGACTTTTTAAGGCTCTTCCATAGACCTTTCCTACCCTTTAACAACAACAACAAGTAAGCAAAAATTATTTCGAAAGATATTACACTAAAATAACGAATAAAAAAAAAAATTAAAACCTAAAGGGCTCAATTTAATCCACAATTCATTACGACATTTACTTCAACACTATAATAATAAATACAACTCGCCTCTCTCCTCCCCAACACCGCATAATGATACACAATTTGAAATTAATTACCTCATCAGTATTCTTGAGATCTTCAACTGACAATCAACTAGTATGCAAATACGAGGGAATCGTCCTCAGCATCTCCATACCACATAATTACTAATTAATGTATGCCCCTCATATCTACCCAAGTGCACCATTCTCTGTCGAGTAAGCCCACCTTTAATGAATTGCCACACTGCCTCCTTGAAGGATTCGAGTTATGCGAATAAACACGAAAAAACTGCAAAAGGGAGAAATATAAAAATATGTCTTAGTTTATGACTAAACAAGTTATAAAGACTTTTTTTTTTTATTACTGACTGTAATAAAATATTGGATTCTAATAGATATTGTGAAGACAAAACAATACAGAGAGAGAGAGAGAGAGAGAGAGGAGAGAGAGAGAGAGAGAGAGTTACAAGAATTAGGATGTCTCAAAGACTTACAAGTCCATCCTAAGAGGAGATATCGTGTGCTCACTTATCTCTAAGAGTAGGTTTTACTGTTCATTCACAGTGTCCTTCTAATGATTTTGTCTAGCTTGACAACTTCTGGTGGCAGTTTATTCCACGTGTCCCATATTTTGTATGTGGAGAAGTTCCCGCGATGGGATGTGTTGTATCTTTTCATTTCTAGTTTCCATCCATTATTTGTTGTCTGGTTTTCGTTTAACGTAAATAGGTTACTGTCTATTTTTGTTGTTATGCCTTTCAGTATTTTGAGAGAGAGAGAGAGAGAGAGAGAGAGAGAGAGAGAGAGAGAGAGAGAGAGAGAGAGAGAGAGTCCTATACCTGACATCCGACCATTCCTTCACAATATCGCAGGAAAACGGGACCAGCAAATAACAACCAAATAACATTCATCCAGCAAACCTCGGCAACACAGCCACCCACATGGGCCGACCGCCGCCTCTCTAACCTCTGCCCACCGCTCGTATCTCTCGTATTACTTCTGTCACCGCAAATTAATGCTAAGTGACACCGCTTTAATGCGTTGTCTCGGAGCCTCTTGTCGTGCAAGCCACGACAGGAGAGCCCCTTTCCTTAGTTTCCTTTAACCTAATTTGGTCAAAATCTTCAATTTTTAATCTTTATTTATTCTCCTCACATTTTAATACGTTATCTGTTTGGTAATTCATTTTTTTTAATAAGTGAGCTTTAATGTGTTTTCTCGGAGCTAATTTGGTCAAAATCTTCAATTTTGACTCATTACTTATTCTCCTCACTTTTTAATACGTTATCTACTTGTTAATTTAATATTTTTAATAATAAGTGGGGTCTCTTCTTTCTGTATTCCCTTGATCTCGTCTTATTCTTTGAAAGCTTGAATTTCAAGTCAGTGGCCCCTTTTGTGGGCTTGTTCCATATGAATGGGTTTCATATTCCTGAATAATAATAATAATAATAATAATAATAATAATAATAATAATAATAATAATAATAATAATAATAATAAATCTATCAATCATTTGTGTAAATGTCCCTTCCCAAACTTTCTTTTTAATATGTCTCTTCTTACGTTTTCCCTTTTCTCGTTTTCTCTTCCGGACTTTCCTTCTGACCCAAACCTCTGAGCAAACATATGCTTGTTTACATTTTTTCTCTGTCTATTTTCGCAAATCATAAACAAATCGTTTGGGAATCTCTCTCTCTCTCTCTCTCTCTCTCTCTCTCTCTCTGTCTAGTCATTATGAGCTTGCTTTCATCATTGATTCTGCATAACTGGAGTTCCAAATATCGCATTTATATTGATAATTATCAACTTCCACAATATTGCAAAACTTCACTATGGATGCCATATTTCTTACGTCATTTCCTTACTGCTAAATGCCTCTCGTATGTCCATTAATTATCTACCCTCGCAGGCGGACCTACAAAGGTTCACCCAAACGTCTGGACCTTCATAGGCGGGTCTACAAAGGCCCTTCCAAATGTCTGGAGCAAGTTCCACCCGACGGAAACATATGGGCTGAATTCTAATTACACGGAGGTTTTCGTCTTATGCTTTGAATGACATATTTTCTAGATATGATAATTAGTTTTTCAACTCCACTTACTCCAGTTGTTAACCAAACACTCTGGAATAAGGTTGCAATCGCTGTATTCTTTTCTAATATGCTTATACACCTCCACAGTCGACTAAATACCAAGTATGCGGTTCACTATTTAGTTCAACAGACACACAATGGATGCCTCAGGAACCTATAGGGCAAGCTGTCTCCATCAACCCCCACCCCCACCCAGAGTCGATCTTGGGGTCTCGTGTGAGAGTAGTTTTGACATCCACAAATACAGGAAGGCCATTGCCCTCTTTTTACTTCTTCTTCTTCTTCTTCTTCTTCTTCTTCCCAGCTTTAACCCATTTTTATATGGGGTCGCCGTTGTGAATGAGTCGTCTCCATCGATTTCTGTCCTTTACATCGTTCTCATGAATACCTTTTAATACCATATCTTTCCCTACACAATCGCGCCATTTCTATCTTGGTCTTCCCTTCTTCCTTCTACCTCGCACTTCCATTTCCATCGTATGTCTTCCAACATGATGTCCTCCCTTCGTAACAGGTGTCCATACCATCGAAGCCTTCCCTCCTGTATTTTCTTCGATATTTCAACTACCTTTGTCGATCCTCTAATATACTCATTTCTAATCCTATCTTCCTTTGTTACTCCCGACATCCATCTCAACATTCTCATTTCTGCCACATCCATCATCTTCTCCTCTGTTTTCCTCATACTTGCTGTTTCTGTTCCATATAACATTGCTGGTCTGACCACCGTCCTATGAAACTTTCCCTTCAATTTCAGAAGGACCTTCTTGTCACAGAGGACCCCTGATGCAGACCTCCTCATTTTACTGTCCTCTACAAATGAAAAAATTCTTTGCCAATTCCTCGAAAAGGAAGTTCAATATTTATGCTTTATATGACCCTATTCATAATTAGAAGCGTCACACAAGCATTAGGGAGGGCCCAAAAGGGTGTTAACTAGCGCTTACTATATACCCCCAAGTGTGTCATCATCATCATCATCATCCCAGAAATGTTTATTTACCTGCACCCCTACCGCCAGAGAAAGGAGTAGGGAGAGGAATAGGGGAGGGGAACTGGGGATGAGGGAGGGGGAGTGGAGCGGAACAGGGGAGGAGGGATGGGGAAGGGAATGGAGGGGAATGAAGGGACATACTTCGTTCGACTTCTATGGAGCAAAGAGAGAGGCGCCTCTAATACAGTTTCTCTCTCTTGAGCGCGTTCATTAGGCAAGCCTCCGGGATATAAACACGTTTGTTTGACTTCCGCCTTCCGTTGTGCTTTGCCAGATTGTAAGGGATCCTTAGTCCTCTTCTATACACTCTTTTAACATCTCTTCTACAAACTCCTAAGAAAAAAAAAATTCTTGTTTACAATACCCACAGACCATATATTTCTTCCAGAGCTTCAGCGGACATTCATTATCCAAGGAATGAAAGGGAGCGTCAAGGATCCAACATGAGTTAGGGACAATTATACACTCTCGCAGCCGCCGGCTTGTAGTAGCAGTCTTTTAATTAATCACGTAACGAGATGCAACGGTTGCGAGAGTTCTGTTCCAAGATTTGAATACGAAAGCTCAATTTATTATCATAAACACTAAACAGACAATAGTAGTAGTAACAGGTATTATGGTTATCAAAAATAATTGCCAGCTAGGAAAAATCGACGAAAATAACATAATTTTCCCCCCACCTCGTCGAATGGTTAATTACCATTATTATCGTACCTCGTCGAATGGTTAATTGCCATTATTATCATGGAATTCTGGCTCCAGGCCAAAGATCATAACCAAAATCGAGAGGTTTCCAGCAATATCTCATTCATACAGGACAAACTAGAATAAGTACAAAATGCACCGAAGTTTCTTCGGGGCAATCGAGTTTTCTGTGCAGCGCAAAATCAAGGCCATCGAAAACACATCTATCTTACGGTGGTCTAGGTATAATGCACGAGCCGCGGTCCATGAAAACTCTCAGCAGGCCGTGGTGGCCTGTGTTGCATTGCCAGACGCACGAATATGCTTAACTTTAACCTCAAATAAAAATAAAAATACTACAGAGGCTAGAGGGCTGTAATGTGTTATGTTTTATGATTGGAAGGTGGATGATCAACATACCAATCTGCAGCCCTCTAGCCTCTGTAGTTTTTAGGATCTGAGGGTGGGCAGAAAAAGTGCGGACGGACAGATAAATAGTCATCTCAATAGTTTTCGTTTAAAGGAACTAAAACCAAGTAAACTGCTAAGCGAGACTCCAAAGAATAAACAGCATAGGTGTAAAAATTCATTGACGAAAGAAAGCAGATATGAAAAACTAAAAACTGGAGCTGTAAATTTCTACAGGATGAACTTAGTCAAGTTTTAGGAATCTTAATTTGCTACTTACGGGCTGTGAAAATTATTTGCGTAACGTAATTAGAAATTTAAATAGAACAAACAGCTGACTAAACAGATGCTAATGATATGCTTTCTCTACATCACACAGTTGACGTTTCTATGGAGAGAGAGAGAGAGAGAGAGAGAGAGAGAGAGAGAGAGAGAGAGAGAGAATATGCGTTTACGAAGTATAGGGGCAGATAAACATTTCTATGTTCAACTTCCATGTACATCAATAAGTCGACCTTACTAAGCATAAAGAGAAAGAAAAAAAATTAAGTTTTTCTAAACATCATACAGTTACCAGTACTAAGTACTATAAGCAGAGAGAGAAACAAACTGCGTATTACAGTACAACAGTTTGACATTACCCATTGCACAGATAAACAATTACACTTTTCTACACGTCAAGTAAATTAAGTTATTGAGTGTATGTGTATATATATATATATATATATATATATATATATATATATATTTATATATACATATATAATATATATATATATATATATATATATATTTATATATTATATATATTAATTATATATGTATATATATATATATATATATATATAATATATATATATCTATATATTCTATATATATATAATATATATAATCCAACACTAAATTAAGAGGGTAAATCTATATAATAACTAAAGATTGCAACGGGAATTAAACAGTCTTCCGAGGTGCCATTATCGGAACTTAATTTAAAAAGTTATTTGCAAGTAAAACCTTCAATTGCATGACGAAAATTATTACTTACTGCAACATTCTTTAGTTGAAAAAATCAACAAACAAAGATAAAAAAACTACAAATCTAGAATTACTATTCAGAAACGCTGACTTTAATCAATGTTTATCGATAAAGCTAAAATATTCATTCACTAAATGCAGGATCTTTGATGAAAATTCTAATGCAAAATAGTCAGCAATAAAAATCTCGATCCCAAAAGAACACAATATAAAAATATAAAAATATAAAAATCTCGATCCCAAAAGAACACAAACCAATCCAGAAGTCATGTCCGGAACGGTCGCCCCTGTGATCACAGCGGCTTCTGTATTCACCCTTTAATCAACAGAACAATAAAAGGCTTGATCCACAAGACAGAAACCAGCAATCCAGAATTCACGTCCAAAAGCAACGCCGCTAACCCTGGCCGGTAGGGGGGCATTTGATGGCGGGAGGGGGGGAGAGAGAGAGAGAGAGAGACGACCCGAAGATAGTAGGTGACGGGAAAAGGCGAAAGGTTGGTTTAGATCTTGCAACCGAAACCTCCTGTTGGTCATAAATCCACATCAACAGACACGGCGGGGCGTGCTGAGCCTCTCCAAAAATATACGGGGCGGTATTTCCTTCCTTCTGCAACTAGAATAAATGCTTACTCGGTAACCGTCTCAGCATATACGGTACATATCAACAGACGCGTCCGCCTTTCTATGTTTGCGTCTTCTTAAGCTAAAGCACATTGTTGACTCTCAAATTTAAGAAAATCTAAGTCTTGAATCTCTGATGCAGTTTTCAAATTCCTTCAGACGGAGAATGCTTGAAAAAAAAAAAAAGTAAATAGGACATATATTTGGATCAATGTAGCAGAGTTTAAGCGAAATTAAACAAAGAGAATAGCGTTTTCATCGCTTTTATTACCGGGGTTGTGAAGTAAATATATACCAGTAGAGATTATATAAATACTAATAAGATCTCCAACA
>NC_061104.1:41721110-41756110 GCF_015104395.2 Macrobrachium nipponense
CGATAATACAGGGTGTCCATAAAGTCCCAGTACCATTTTAAGCAATACATACTTGTAATGGACACCCTGTATATTCAAGACGAACAGGACTTTTTCCAGATACCTCTGAAAAATTATTCTATTAAGTGGCCTAGTTCCTCTACATTTGTAACACTAATAATAATTACATTAGGAATAGGTACCATAACGGCTAAATCAGGTCTGTATTCCTGACGAGTATCCGCATTACTATACAGGGTGTCCATAAAGTCCCAGTACCATTACAAGTATCTATAGCCCAGAATGGTACCGGGACTTTATGGACACCCTGTCTAATTACGTCGAGAAATATGTCGAGGAAAAAAATCTGCTGTATACAAAACCAAACATAACTGACCGTAACCTTTGACCTTCGAGAGACGAGTTCGCTGTCGACCCGAGAAAAGCGAAAAGTGAAGAATTCTTTCTCTGATACTTCAGTTCCCGGTGGGGAAAGTAAGAACGCCGGGCGCAGATAGAGAAAGACGACGCGAAACCTGACCAAATTGTCATTCAAAACTTTACAGTATACCACAAAGGGAGACAAGGAATTTCAGTGGAAGAGGAATTATTACATAAATAACTTCTTGTCATTTTTTAAGAGCTAGTTTCTTGCGTCCACTCTGATCACGGTGTGTATTTCTGTACTTTTGTTTCTTCCCACATGTCTTGCTCTCTTTATGCATAAGTATGCGATTGATTTTTACTGTTATCACTAAAGATAAGGCACCAACAAAGTTCGAGCGAAGATGCAATATATTACAACCCTAATACTATTCACCTCGCATTTTAATACATTCTATCTATTTGGTAATTTACTCATTTATCTATTTTTTTTATCTCTTGGAAAGCTTGAATTGCAAGTCAATGGCTCCTGAGGGCTTGTTCCATATGAATTGTTCCATATGGATAAGTTTCATCTTTTGAATAATAATAATAATAATATAATAATAATAATAATAATAATAATAATAATAATATAATAATAATAATAATAATAATAATAATATTTTGTTAAAGATGATGGCAGCATCAGTGGAATTGATTTTATAAATGGTATTTTCAATTCTTCTTATTATTCTCTTCTCATCAGGGCTGATATTTGCTAATAGCTGGCCGATGTTCATATCTTGGTTAAAGAAATGTTTTCTAAAAATACTAATTTATTGATATGATAACAAAAGTGGCGTATGGTCGCCGTAGGGTTAACAAATCTTAGTCTGGAGGTGTCTAAGGGCGTGACGGAATTCCAACGTTTCCAACCGTATATTTTTGTTTATTTTATGTTCATTTATCTTTCATTTTAATGTATGTCCTTTTAAATAATTTGAATTTCCTTAATTTTTTTTTAATGTGTATATTTTGTACACTTAGTAAGAATAATTTTTTAGCTTTTGCATTTCTGAATTTTAATTTTTAGTCTTGTTTTTACAATTTTACTAGGAATTCTATTTTCATTTCAACAGCCTGATGATGTAATTAATTTGATAATTACGAAACGTCGAAATAAAGACAGCATGTACATCTGTGTGTGTCCTCTTCCCTTCAATGATGATTATTAATTAGAATTGACTCCTGGCACTAAGCTATATATATATATGTATATATATATATATATATATACATATATATATGCTGAACAGAATGGAAACACATCCGAATCCGAATGAATAATTCAAGTTTCTCAGTCATTCGGTGAAAAGAACAAAAAAACTTATAATGAGCAAAAACATTAATTGGCAGGAGTTTTACAAAGCGGAAGCTGTGTGAGGTCATCCAGCCAACCACGACAACTACCGAAAAGTAGAAAGACACTTCAAAAGTTTCAAAAGCATAAGTTTCAAGGATGTTTCTGAAAAGTACCAGACATAATTAACGACCTCTGCCACCGACGGATCAGGAGTATAGGTATACCTCAAGAAGGAATCAACGGGTTTCGGTAAAACTTAAGATATATCAACTAAATAGAACAGGATACAATAGGTCGAAGGGCCAAGCTCTGGGACGGACCTATGAGGTCATTCAGCGCTGAAACGGAAATTGACAGCAAAAAGGTTTGAAAGGTATAACAGGAGGAACATAGATTAAAAAGGTCCAAGTCGGAAATTGTTGTAGGATAAAAATCTTTACAATCAGCTACATATTTACATAAACATTTTCATATTCACAAAATGTAGCGGTACTTAAAAAACAATTATGATTTCGACCTAGTTTAACTTCTTCAGAAACACTGTTAAATTAAGATAAAAAAAAAAAAAAAAGGATTCCAGCGACTTGAGTGCTTCAAATTTCCAGAATTTCACCTCTAAAGTTCACCACTGGTTATGGTCACAGAACAGCTGAACTGTCTATATATCATAGGCTCGAATAAGCGTGAAAAACATAGTGAGGTCACTTTGTTCTCACAGGTAAGAAGGCATTCTTTATCTTACCGTAAAGACCCCGTCACAAAAGTCTTTTACCATGGTGAAAAAAACCTGTTAGTCCTAATACGAAAGTATGAGCAATTACACCGAATGAATTTCAATCCTGGAAAATGCGTAACCGAGATTATATAAGGTAAGACTCTCGTAATATCATAAGACTTCTATCTAACCGAATCAAGATAACACATTTCGTAGAAAAATAGAGAGCAGAAACGACATAATGTGGCTGAACCATCATCACGGGGACGGCTTCTGGGTCCAAGTCCAAATTCTGCATTCTATTTCGCCAACATTTTACTCCTTCACACACCGGGCCGTGCGATGTGCATACAGAATACGCCCTCTCCTTCGAACGGTTTCAAATTGATCGTTGCAGGTGGTACGAACGCTTTTTTCTTCATTCATCTGTACGTGCTTGCATGCACACCGGCATCAATTTCATAACTGTGACCTTCAAAGTAATCAAAACATCTTTTTATGGCCCCGCCCACAACCCATCACCCACCCTACCAAAAAAAAAATATATATAAATAAAAAAAATAATCCAATTTAAACCTACAATAACTACGACAAAAGAAAAACAATGATGATATATTTGTTTCCTTGAGTGGCAATTAACCTGTTTCAGACAGGTAGGAGTTTTAAGAGGGACTTCCAATATATAAGGCGAAAAGAGATGGAAAACTAGAACAAAATTCGTACCTCGGATACGCCATTATGTTACGGGAAAATAAAAACCATTGAGGCTACAGGTTATGTTTGATGATTGGAGAATGGATGACCAACATACCAATTTGCAGCCTTCTAGCCTCTGTAGTTTTTAAGATCTAAGGGCGGATAGAAAAAGTGCGCACGGACAGACAAATAGCCACCTCAATAGTTTTCATTTACAGAAAACTAATAAAAATATACAGAACAATTAGTGATCTCATATCGATAATACAGCAAAACATAGATGTAATTCTTCGGTGAATCTGATCTCAAGGAGAATAGCAACCGATTCAGAGCAACAAATTTCGTAAAGTAGAGAATGTTGGTTTAATGACATGGAAGAGGACGAAGAGAATGCAGGTAAGGATGAGGACCTCAAAGAGAGAGAGAGAGAAAGAGAGAGAGAAAATCATGATTTAGGAAAACAGTGAACGAAAGCCGAGTACAAACCAGTATTTGTAAATCAGAAAATAGATGCCTCCTTTCGATTACGGCTTCTGAATCCAATTTAAATGTAAAAATTGGATTGCCAATCGGCCAAGCCGTATCTGCTTCCAGTCCGACGAAGAAAACATGAAGGGAAAACGTTTTATTATTTCTGCATTTATTCACATTATTATTATTATTATTATTATTATATATTATTATTATTATTATTATTATTATTATTATTATTATTTTCAGAAGATGTAACCTATTCATATGAAACAAGCCTACAGGGGAACACTTGACTTGAAATTCAAGCTTCCAAAGAATGCCGTGTTCATTATGAAGAAGTAAGATGAGGTAAGGGAAACAGAAATATATATATATATATATATATATATATATATATATATATATATATATATATATATATTAAAATGTTACTCCTTCCCAAAATTTCCCCTACAAATGTTGTTCTTTGTGTTTTATAAACGTTCTTGAAAGGTGTCTAACAAGAATTATAATTTCCCTATTCTTTATCAAAAAGTTGTCTTGTAGAACTGAAAGATCTTGACAAGAGCATGAACAAATATAACAAGGCGTGATCCGACCTCGAGCTTACCCAGGACGCATGCAAGATTTTCCCCTTACGGATAAATTGCCAAGATTATATTCTAAACTTAACGTAAATTAAAACGTGCTGAAACCTACGGTTAAATAGAGCCTTGTTTCACCAACGAAAATTAAGATGAATATACTATATTTTATTGGAAATAATTTTTCTGTGCTATTTAAACATGCATATTATTTATTTTTTACATTTTCATTCTAAAATTCCTGTATCTTTAACTCAACGCGATACACCCCATTCAGACCTTTTTAGGCTTTCCTAACCATCCCAACAACAACAATAACAAAGTGGTTTGACTACAAAGTTTAAATAGAGAATTCAAAAATAAAGTTGTAAATTTAGTTGTAACCGCTTTCTGTTCAAGCTACTCGAAATCTAAGAAGGTTAAACAGGACATCAAGAAAATCTTACCATGAATGACACTGCACATGAAAAGAGAGAGAGAGAGAGAGAGAGAGAGAGAGAGAGAGAGAGAGAGAGAGAGAGAGAGAGAGAGAGAGACTAAATACTATTGAAGTAATATCACTTATTAATACTACGCCACTCATTGATTTTGTACCTCATTGATGGTTGCTACGACACTGAATTACAAATAAAATAAAGCCGTGACATTTAAATCAACACGAAAAAAATAGTCTTAGAAAAAAACGTTTAATCTACCTGAATGAAATGTTTAACCAACTAGGCGTAGGAATATTCACATCTTATGAGAGAGAGAAAAAAAAGAATAAATGATTAAGCAGAGCAAGTCAAAGACACACAAATACAAAAGCCCACACAAAAAGCAACGGTAAAGAATGAGAGTTGTACCACTTGAAAAATGAAGTTAAGTTCAACGCGCCTCAAGTAAAGCCTGAGCATTTTATGAAAACCAAACGTAGGTTCCGCGAAAAGGCAAAAAGGAAGACAAGAAAATCAATAAACAGGCCCGGGAGACTTGCGCACAGAAGCGACTAACGATAACAATGACATATTTCTCGAAAAGTGGCTCCCCTTGGTCCCAGAGATGTGCGAGGAAGGGTAAAATATGCATTTCCCCCAAACAAAGCAAGTGAAAAATGCGCTGGAGTCTCTTCGGCGCTAATCGAGTTTTCTGTACGGCGTAGGATCAAGCCCACCGAAAATAGATATCTATCTTTCGGTGGTCTCGGTATGACGCGATAAGCCGCGGGACATGAAACTTTAACCACAGCCCGGTGGCAGCCTGTTCTATATAGTTGCTAGACTCACGAGTAATGATAAATCGAACCTTAAATAAAAAAAAAACTACAGAGGCTAGAGGGCTGCAATTTGGTATGTTTGATGATTGGGGGGTGGATGATCAGCATACCAATTTGCAGCCCTCTAGCCTCAGTAGGTTTTAAAGATCAGAGGGCGGACAGAAAAGTGCGGACGGACAGACAAAGCCGAAACAATAGCTTTGTTTTACAGAAAACTGAAAAGGGGAAAATGAAGAAAAGGAACTGGAAAAAGAAAAAAGTCCTCCTAGCAAAACTAAATAAATAAAACAAAATGAGTAATTTCGCCTCACGCCAAAAACAGCCGTGTTAAATAAAGCTGAAAGCAATCGTTGCAAACAAATTAAAACTGTTTTTTTTTCAATGGAAAGCAAAAGCAGCAAACAAGTAAATCATTGGATGAAAATGCGAAACACCCTCATTACAGACGTGTTTAAACTGGGGGTCTGATGTTATCATTAAGGGTACACCTTGTGAAAAAAAAATGCAATGTAATGTTGAACTGTAATATTTTACACGACCCTATTATCTTGAGCTACAAAACTAATGAAATATTTATACTATACCTAAAAACATAATATATATATATATATATATATATATATATATATATATATATATATATATATATTATATATATATATATATTTATTCTGCAACAAACGTCCTTTAATATCTAATTTGTCGGAATTAATATATTTTCATGGTATATGTTAACCCAAGAGGAATATTTTGTTTTTGTTTTTAGTTAATGATAATTTCGTCCTCTCGAGGATTCCGACAGAGGATAAATCAGGACTTCTGTGACCCAAAGGCATAAAACATAATAGATGCCAAACACACAAGCAAAAACATGGAAACAATCCGATGAAAATCCTTTACTTGTTTTGTACAAGCCCTAAACACGTCCCATCAAATTTTTTTCCGACAGCCTTACAAGATAACAGTTTTTAGTTTTCTGTAAAAGAAAACCACTGAGATGGTTTTCTTTGTCCGTCCGCACTTTTTCTGTCCGCCCTCAGATCATACAAACTACTGAGGCTAGAGGGGTGCGAATTGGTTTGTTGATCATCCACCCTCCAGTCATCAAACGTACCAGATTGCAGCCCTCTAGCCTCAGTAGTTTTCCTTTTATTCAACATTTCTTAGGCGCGTTTTTTACTTGTTTATGAGGAAAACAAGATACCAAAAAAGTCGGGGGGAAATCCTAATCGACATCTCTCTCGAGAATGTATTTTTATCGACATCAAAAATACTTCACTAAACACGATCAAAATTCGAAAGTATACAGGTTTTTAATTGAGAGAATATACGAAAACCCTGAAATCAAATCAAACCAATATTGGGGAGAATGAAGCCCCATTTTGAAGTTAACATATTTCAGATTCTGGGTAGACTGCATTCGCCTATTAAATAGATTTTCAATATAGCTTCTCTTCAATTTCTCATAGCCTGTTTGCGTCATCTTTCAATCTGGAATATAATCTGTGTGTATATATAACGTACATATATATATATATATATATATATATATATATATATATATATATATATGATATATATATATATAATATAGTATATATACACACACGGCCGTATTATCACATACACTGGCATTCAAGCGGGCTCATGCGTTTATGAAAAACCATTACTTATGTATATATTCACAGTTATCCATTGCTTCATACATACTGTACATACATCCATACACACGCATAAATACATGCAAACACTTCGAGTGTATATATGCACATACCAAATTCATATCTCAATACCAAGAATAAATTTATACGCTATATATACATATACATATATATATATATATATATATATATATATATATATATATATATACACATACATACATAAAATGACCAAAAAGGAGAGCTCTGAGCGAGCAAGGTGCGTTCCCGACGACATAAAAGGCGGCACTGACCGCAGTCCGGGCCGGCCGAGCGCTAATAAAAGCATAACAATAGCGGATCTAATCTACGGAGGAGGAGGGCTGTTTTATGGTGGGAACAAACGGGGAAAAAAGGGGCCTATAAGGGAACATATAAAAAAGCAATAAAGATGCTCTCATTTCACTTTCTGTCCTCGCCAAGTATGACGCATTATGTTATGCAATATATAAAATAGATCTATGAAGAATAGGCTATAAAAAGAAATCATTATATGTTAAGAGATAATAGCTTATCAATGGGTAATTATAGTATCTCTGGTATGTCAATCATTCCACAGCGCAGATAATGCAATGAAGGACACAAGATCTTTCTTTACTGTAAAGGTCTAAATTAAACCGAACAGAAGGTTAATTTTATATCGTATATTCACTTTTTCTTACATTCAGTATTACAAAAATTGACATAAATTAGTATTCTTATTTTAGACACATATAGAAAAAAATGAAAGAAATGTCTTTATTCTTTTATTTAAGAGAAATACCGTAGAAGACAATAATAATATCCATTTTATGTTTCTTTAATAGTGACGCACGATGAACTCTGCGCAATGTAAGATCAATGAATTTCTATCATTTGTTTGTTTGTTTGTATGGTGTTTGTATGTGGGCATGGAACCAGTGGTCATTCAGCAACAGGAACAACGACTTTACTTGATTTCCGAACCACGTAGAGAGTGAACTTCTATCACTAAAAATACACATCTCTGACCCTTCAATGGAATGTCCGAGAATCGAACTCGCAGGACAAACCGGTTTGCAGGGGGTGGGCGGCTGTGTCACGTCTCCCCCTACTGTCACCCGGGTAAGGACAAACAAGATCCACTTGAATTTTATTATTAATAGATTTCCAACACCTACATTCTAAATACTGATGAAAATACTTGTTCCGCCAAGTCGAATATATATAGTGTCTGTGGAACGCTTACACGAGAAGCTCATTATACGTGTTAACGTGTCAAACAAGACCATTCGCCTGACAGGTTGAAGACTGACGATGGTAACATAAGGTGGAGAAGGACAGAGGAAAAAGCTCACGACGCGAGGATGGTAAAAAAGGGGATGTGTTCTGAAAAGGATCAACTAATTAGGAATGTAAAATCTAAATCAACTCTCTCTCTCTCATCTCTCTCTCTCTCCTCATCTCTCTCTCTCTCTCTTTAATAAAGAAATAAATAAATAAAAGACCTGTGGACGTCCCTCACTCATCTAAACAATTTAAACGTCAAAAGCGAAACCTATTTCCTAACTAAATATTTAAAATAGTAGTAAACATGTAAATAATAACAGTGATTTAGTATCTAAGTGCTATACCACAGTCCGAATGGAAATTTACATATATATTCACAGTTTAATATCACGTAAACAAAACTTCAAAATATAACCTAAGAAAATACAAGCACCATCTTGGAGCTTATGAAATAAATGAGATCATAAAAGCGTCTATAGCATCCCTGAATTCATTTCCATTATAAAACTTCGCTGCTGAACTATCGCAGTCACCATAGAATGCTATCGACGTGGCGCAAAATCTATAAACTTTTATTCTTTATATGTTTGACGGTTTGACAGATCATATTTCTAGCAGAGTATCAAGAGATAGCTAAGTAATGGAGCTGGTATAATATAGTATATATATATATATATATATATATATATATATATATATATATATATATATATATATATATATATATATAATGTGTGTGGTATGCATTTTTTTTGCATTCCTCTTTTTATGTAAGGGACGTCGTTAGCACGCCAACCGACAAAGGATAACTGCCACTCGAAAGATACACGGACAATTACCTGAAGAAGTAGTCGTATCCAGCATGAAAAGTGGAATGCACAATAAAAAGCATAATACACACACACACACACACACACACGTACAATCTACTACAAAAGATACCTCCCATCAAGCCCCCTTTTTTAGTTCTTCCAAGAATCCAGAAAAAGGCTCCTGCCTTCCGACTCAAAAGAACTGCCTCCACCAGGAAGGCAGAGGCAGCAGGAGAAAGGACGTTCGCCATTAAGAAGACAAATTCTAAAAATGAGAGAGAGAGAGAGAGAGAGAGAGAGAGAGAGAGAGAGAGAGAGATGTACGTAAAGGAATATTGAAATGGACCGAGTCAAAATCAAAGTAAAAAAAAAAAAAAAAAAAAAAAAAAACAAAAAAAAAAAAAAAAAACTGTTCCACTAAGATTGGAAGCTAAGGAAATACCAACCTACTTGGTTGAGAGAGAGAGAGAGAGAGAGAGAGAGAGAGAGAGAGAGAGAGAGAGAGATTGTAATATCATAGAGCAAATGAGAAATTTTGTTGAAAAAAGCAACTACTATTATAAAGTGAGAGAGAGAGAGAGAGAGAGAGAGAGAGAGAGGAGAGAGAGAGAGAGAGAGAGAGAGAGAGAGAGATCAAACTGGCTCACATTAACCTCGGGAATATTTAATGTTCCAATTATCGGTTCGGTAAATGCGAAGACTATATTGAGGTTCCGCAATTCAGTGGGAAGGGCAAACTATTAACCAGACATTTTTAATCACGACCTCATTACTTTAATATACCCTAATTATTTTGTGCTATTTTATAAAGTTTCAATAACCCGATACATATTTACCGAAGTCTTTGGGACAGCTGAAAAAAACCACTGCGACTTCAAAAAATGGAAATGTAAATTGTAATATAAAATCCATCAGTATTATGCTTTCGAAACGTAATGGGAAAACGTGAGTCTCCCATTCAAACTGAACAGAGATTGGACTACCATATCCTTAATATAAGAGTGATATATAACAACGTATAAAATAATGAATTCTGGTTTTAATTGTTATTTCTAATCTCTATAGTATTATTCTCAATATTAGTACCGTCATTATAACCATTAATATAATCGATATTTTTACTACTACTTCAGCAACTGTGTGAATGTCGCCAATTATCATTTTAATCATTTTGTCTCGTGTATCTGGAGTGGTGTGTGTGTGTGTACTGTAATGCCTCTGCTTTGCATATTATTATCATTATCATTATTATTTCTATCACAGCCATCCTACTCGACTGGGGTTCCGGGTAGCATCCTGCCTCCTTAGGAGTCCATCATCACATGTCTCACTATGTGCGCTATTTCTAGGAGCACACTCTTCTGCGTGAGTCTTGGAGCTACTTCAGCATCTAGTTTTTCCAGGTTCCTACTCAGGAATCTTGGGATCGTGCTTAGTGTTCCTATGACTATGGGTACAAATTCCACATGCATAATCCATAATCTTATTTCTATTTTCAGGTCTTGATATTCATCAATTATTTCTCTTTCTTTTTCATTATTATTATTATTATTATTATTATTATTATTATTATTATTATTACACTTGAACGAGACCAATAACAATCTCAGTGTCCCCTCAATTTAGGGCGAATGTCACCACTTACATAGACAAATGAGATTAAGAGGAATGGAATGGAATATAGAATTTGGCCGAATGCCAAGCACTGGGACCTATGAGGGCATTCAGCACTGGAGAGGAACCTTAAAGTAGAAAGGTTTGAAAGGTGTATCAGGAGGAAAACCTCAAAGCAGTTGCACTATGAAACAATTGTTAGGAAGGAGAGGGTGGATAGCAAGATGGAAGAAAGAGAATATGGATGGAGGTACAGTACCAATGAATGAAATGAGTTGCAGATATGGGTCGAAAGGACGCTGCAAAGAACCTTAGTAATACCTACAGTGCACCCCGTGAGGTGCACTGACGGCACTATCCCCTACGGATTAGATTTAAGAGGAGAAAAGGTACTTGTTTACAGAGAACAATGCAGCGTACAAGAATGTGAAAATACTGAATGAATAAACTACAGATAAATAAGGAAATGCAGAAACAGACAATAACAGAAAACTTTTATGCCTATGAATAAAAATGGTATAAAAGATAATATATTTCAAAACAAATAAGAATATACATAATGAGTTTGGAAACCAGTTATAGTTGCACACAATATTAACAGATACGTACAATAATTCGGAGGTCCGAGGAACCAATTCGTGCGGTCGTAAACTCAACCCAATAATGGCAATGATTGGTAAACACGAAGGCGCTGCGCGTTTGAATATTCAATTGGCAATTCAGGTTAACCTGAATTCACGCTGACCCCAAACGGAAAAGCGCCTGTGACTAACAGGTGGCTCCTGAGGCACTAAATTAATTCATCAATGGTAATGAACGTAGCCTGCGCTGAAACTGGGCACTCCCCGATCCCTACCTACCTACCCTCACCCCCCCGGGGCGAACAAACAGGTTTGCAGGAGGAGGGTGGATGATGTCTCCCCTATTCTTCGTGCAATGCCTGCCCCAACGCCAACTGGGGTAGACAAATAGAGTTGCAGGTGGAAAATGGGTGTCTCACCTACCCTCCCGATTCCCTACCTACCTCACCCACAGCCGGTGCGGACAAACAGGCTTAGAGGAGGAGGGTGGATGTCTCCCTTATCGTCCCATTCACCTACCTACCCCAGCCCCACATGGAGTGGAAAAAACCGGTATACAGGAGGTTGGATGTCTCCCCCACCCTCCCGTTTCCATACCTAACCCCCAGAACGGACAAACCGGTTTGCCGGGGGTAGGTGGCTGTGTCATGTTTCCTCTACTGTCGCCCAGGAGAGAACAAACAAGACCCACTCGAGTATTATTATTCTAGATAACCTCTGGTGGACAGAATAAGGAAGAAATGAATTAAAGAAGGAAAAATAAGTCATATATGATTACTGAAACCTTTTTGAAAAATATGTTGCAGTACAGCTGGTATCGGTTGCACTAAATCATATTATCAATAACCTTACTAAACTTCCAGTCAGCTCGCAAATTATGAATGGGGGTAAAAACGGATACATTTTAATTTAATCATATACCTTTTCAACGCCCTTCAGGGTCCGATATCGACTGGAAAAGATGAACTATAGCAAATTCACATCAACCGTGCATCTGAAGTCTAGGCCAGTCCCTTACGACGCTCCTGATTGGCTGTTGATAAGCCAATCACAGGGCTGGAAACTCTCAGTCTCTCTCGAGAGAGTTCATATAGGCAGGATGTATATTCCACCTCTCCTGAGGGATGCTTTTGAAAGACATATCCTCGGGAGAGGTGGAACATACATCCTGCCTCTGTGAACTCTGTCGAGAGACTGAGAGTTTCCAGCCCCGTGATTGCCTTTATCAACAGCCAATCAGGAGCGTCGTAAGGGACTGGTCTAGACATCAGATGCACCGGTGATATGATTCTACTATAGCATCTTGACTTCTGCTTCCTTGCCCCGGGTTTATCAAGCAATATCTACCCTCTTAATCATCGTTTTCTTGTTCAAGATTATTTAACGATTGACTAAATTCTTTCGATTTTTTTGCTTCATCGCAAAATGCTAACGCGTTTATTGTCTGGCAAAATAAAACTCCAGAATTGAAGGCTAAGATCACACACACAAACAGCGTGGCACACCAATTAATCATAATATTGGTTGAGCAAGAGAGAACCTGGACTCCGTCTTTGCGTTATATGAAATAGAAGCAATCAAACTTTTGTAAAAAATAAAAATTCTCCTGTAATAGCATTTTCACTTTACGAAATTTTACTCTTATTTTCTGGCGGACCTATTGCATTTAATGCAAAATGTGACTGAACAGATTCTTTATATTCCATTAATTGGAACTCGATGTTCTTTTGTCGGAATAAAAAGCAAATTACACTCGAAAAGTGCAAGGGCAATCAAACATTCTCCCACACTGACACACTGACCTAGATCTGGTTTTTGGAGAAAATGTGGGAGGGGCCGACGAACATTTCAACAACCCACGCAGTCAGGGATTACGAATGAAAGAGCACTTGACCATCTCCAAAATCTAGACCCTGCCATTTTATTTTTTTCCGCTTCAATCAGTGTACTACACCTTTCTCCTCTGAGAAAACCATGTGGTCAAGGTACCCGTTTGTCCTCTGTGTATTTAAACTCAACTTAGATACAACAAAAAGAACGCATAGCAGCATCCATCAAGCGCTTACCATCGGTGCTATAACTGTCAAGTGAAAATTTTGGCAAGACATGCATTCGCACACAGCAATATATACGACCACGTACATATAACGCACGCGTTTACATATATTGCTTATACTGTGTGTGTGAGAGAGAGAGAGAGAGAGAGAGAGAGAGAGAGAGAGAGAGAGAGTGTGTGTGTGTGTGGCATAATAAAAATAAGCAAGAAATTTCCACACAACGAAGAAAAACGAGACCGCATTATATATTCAATGCCACAGTGAGAATCCCAGGTGGTTTGAAACGCTCCAGCGTCAGAGAGAGAGAGAGAGAGAGAGAGAGAGAGAGAGAGAGAGAGAGAGAGAGAGAGAGAGAGGACCATTTCAGATCCCATCACGACCGAGCAGAGAGACCATCACCCAGGCCCAGTGCTGAGCCTTACACCCTTACGTTGGGCCATTTATGAACCGCACATAAACACCACGGTGGTGGAAAATAAGAATGAAAAAAAAAAGACACGAGGACGAAGGGAGCACGACGAGGAGGCAGCGAAAAAGAGAGGAATAAGGGTAGAAAGAACGAGCGGGGAGCAGAAAGATCTAAAACATGATGAAAAAGGGACTTCTATCTTTATTGGTGCTTTCCGGTCGCAATTGGATTCTTTTGGTGATGTCAGACAACCTGGCATTTTGCATTGGTTAAGAAAGGTGACTAATTTACCACCATCATCTGCCAAGTCTATACGAAAGAGAGTAAGAAATGGTTACAATCAATTTTCATAACGCATTTCGATTGTGCAAAATAGTAAGGTTGAATGCGTAACGCTCGTTATTAATGAAGGAATGCACACACTCAAGCTATCTATCTATCTATCTATATACATACATTGAGAATAGAATAAAGAAACGAAAGAAGAAACAAATTGAGAACAAATAAAAGAATATAACATAACCAGTACCGAGAGACGAGAGAAAAACTTCTGTGAAAATAAATTATTATACGAAATCTTCCCCAAAATCACAGCAATGTCTAAGCATAAATTAAAAATGGCGAAAATGAAAAAGCCAGATGCAGCAAAGTGATGAAAGAGGGGAAACTGCGTCGGGAGGAGGAGGAGGAGAGGAGGAGAGGAGGAGGAGGAGGAGGAGGATTTGGTGGGATACGTGAAAATGAAACTAAAGTGGCATTTAGTGTACGTTCATTACATAGCATTATGCTTTAAGAGTCCTGGATAAAAATGATAATAAATTAATAAGAAGGGGAGATATTAGAAATGGCAGTTTGGAAAGCTCTTCATAATTAGAATAAAAGAAAGAAAGAAAAAACCGGTTCTTGGAGGCACCAGAGGATTTTGGTATGAAATATTAACCACGCGCCTAAAATATGAGCTATATACCTGTACCTCCTTTCCTGTATTATTTATAGTTGAGAGAGAGAGAGAGAGAGAGAGAGAGAGAGAGAGAAGAATCCTGGTAGCTTACATTTAGAAAAAGAAAAAATTAAATACACTATCCTTATACGAGAGAGAGAGAGAGAGAGAGAGAGAGAGAGAGAGAGAGAGAGGAGAGAGGAATCAAAGATCCCTATATTTAGAGGGCCGCTAAAGATAAATGCACTGTCCCTTTACTGAGAGAGAGAGAGAGAGAGAGAGAGAGAGAGAGAGGACCCTTGTGTTTATGCAAATTCAATGGTATTTGGAGGTAACAATATTTGATTTGCCTCTCCGTATTCAAGGGGCTCTCCACGTGTGCACGGAAGTTACTGAAAAATAACATTGAGAATTCTCCTTAAACTGCAATTTCTTCAATTGATTCATGGATTCTGCCCTTAATAAACAAAATTTTACACTTCAAAAGCTACATCTCATCTTATATCGCTGCAATTTTTTACTTATATAACATTGCCTCACGAATCATATATAATACTATATATATATATATAATATATATATATATAAATATATATATATATATATATATATATATCTGCTCAAATATATTTCAAAAATATTTTACTCAAATTCATTTCAAATATAATTCACTCAAATGTATTTACCATGTGTTTAGAAATAAATATATCAATATATTTCACCTACATATATAGATATATTTCACTCAAATATATCGATATATTTCACTCAAATAATCGGTATATTTCGCCCAAATATATAGATATATTTCACTCAAATATATTCAAATAATATTTCACTCAAATATATCAATATCCTCTCACTCAAATATATCAATATATTTCACTCAAATATATCAACATATATATTCAACTGAAAAACACCAATACATTTAACTCAAATATGCCAATACACTTCAATCAAATTTTTGTGTTCAAACAGCCTCGCGAATTCCACTCTTATTACAATAATATCAATCACGCCCCATATATATTTCGTTCCATCCTTCCCAACAGCCGAGAGCAAATAAACGCACCTATAATATTCTGAAGCCGACGGAGTAAATCATAGTGGATCCATCATCTCCTTCCCCTTGCTCCTCCGCATACAACACGTTCAGCTGCATCACAACAGCGGCATATTTCAGCCGTCTATATAAATCCCCGCAGCCTCTCTCCCTCTGCCTGTCTGAACGCGCACACGTGCATTTTCTCCCAGGCATTTTATGATAATGATATTATCTAGAGACTATCGTCATCGGGGACTAATGGGAATTCCAGGTTCGAATTATTGGACGGGAACAGCCGAAGCATGAACTTCCAATAAAGCAAAACGAGGAATGAAGGATAAAGTCCTCTCGCATCTGAAGGATAATAATGTCCTGGCGGATAAGGTCCGGGATTAAGAGTGAAATGGATCAGGGTCGTAAACTATCCGGGAAAGTGAACGCGGATTCCACTGATCATTAAATGGCACAGGAGGAAACCGTCCGTAATCAGTGAAGTGTTTTACCTGTGAAGTAAAATCAACCGAAGTATTACCTATGAAATAAAATTATTTCAGTGCCTCCCGTGAAATAAATATCTCCGAAAAGGTTAGTTTATAAATTCCGGTATGGGTATACATTAATTTCCATTTAAATTCACCGGGAAACCGAATAATGGAGCTTGACGAATTATAAATTGGACTCTGATATCGGTGCCTGGTTCAGATTGTGGACTGGAATAAATTTTAGGCAAGGTATATAGATAAAATATATTCACAATTTCCGAATGGTACCCGAGAGAATATAGACTAATCCGAAATATAGATCTCTTTCGTGAAGATATTCCCTTCTTTTCAGATTTACACATGGATATACTAGTCGTCCGCAAAACCTCTTTTAACAACTCGGGCTCTCTTGGTGGACATTTCTGCCGGATTACTTTTCCATAAGGTAAATTTTACCGGATCTTGAGCCTATGTAATGGTTTTCTCACTCAAGTTGTACTGAAGGCAAGTTATTTAATGACTGCATGTCTAGCACTATAGTAGATTCACATCAACCGTGCATTTGATGTCTAGGCCAGTCCCTTACGACGCTCCTGATTGGCTGCTGGTAAGCCAATTGCAGGGCTGGAAACTCTCAGTCCCTCGAGAGAGTTCACATTAGCAGGATGTATGTTCCACCTCTCCTGAGGGATACTTTTGAAAGACGTATCCCTCAGGAGAGGTGGAACATACATCCTGGCTATGTGAACTCTCGAGAGAGACTGAGAGTTTCCAGCCCTGTGACTGGCTTATCAACAGACAATCAGGAGTGTCGTAAGGGACTAGCCTAGACATCAAATGCACGGTTGATGAGAATCTACTATAGTAATTTTGATTTGCTGAGCCACAGCGAGACTTTGTGACAACCTATATAGATAAAATTTGATTACGTAATCCAAAGAATGTTAATCTAAAATGTGAACATATAAACATTAAAATAAGGACTGGAACATTTACTTCCATGATCTTCACACCATCAGACAATTCCTAGTAAAACAGCGGCCGTTGGCGGGGATGGAGGTTGTGTGTGTGTGTGTGTGTGTGTGTGTGTGTGTTGGGGGGGGGGGGGGGTTTCCCGGGTGGGGGGGGGGGGGGAGGTCAAGAGACACTTCAAGAACAGTGGGAAACGAAAATATAACGCTGCAACCTTAGAGGAAAGACGTTTTGCGGTGGCAAAATATTTACCTCTTTTCTATTGTGACACGGCAGAAGACAACTCTCACACTGAATTCTTCTCGCCTGGAACTTTTCGCAACTGTCACTGCCTTGTGTTTGTCGAGGGAGGGAATTCCACAATGGTGAAGGGAGAATAATTCCACGACGGTAAATGTTGGTTTAAGCGCTTAGCGACGCCTGCTTTGATCGCGTGACCAATGAATCACACTGGTTTTTAATTATTTCCTACGTTTATGGTTTGGCTAATAGCCACACAATATGTATAAATACATTAGTAAAGTGATTAATTATCATTTATAAGATTAAATTGGAAGTATGACTGTATTAGTAAAAGTAAATCATCGTTTACACGATTCATTTGAAAAAGTAAATGCGTAGTTAGATGTGTGAAGTCAATAATAGCACTTTAACCATTAAATTCGTGCATCATTAGGATTTACAAGGCTACACTATTTTGCTAGAGAATCAGCACCACATATACAATCAAATTTGTAAACATTATTCATAGCGAATAAATACAGGTATCTGGAGTGAAAATAAGCGTTAAAAATTGTCCATGTTAAAATTATGATTTGATACACTCCCAAATACACTGTTAAATTTTAAAAAGTAAATCACTACCAAATAGGGGTTCAAAGTTCAATGTGTTTTTAATTCTCTTGCTGATATATGATCTGGTTCCACTGAGATACACACCATTAACCAAAGTCAATAATTTTCACAAATATTATTATTATTATTTTATTATTATTATTATTATTATTATTCAGAAGATTAACCATACTCATATGGAACAAGCCAGCCACTGGGGCCATTGACTTGAAGTTCAAGCTTCCAAAGAAAGAAGTAACAGAAGGTAATTGGAAACACAGAAATAGGAGATCAGAAAAACAGATAAATTAACAAATTGAATAACTATGGGAACACACGGTAACTAATCCGCCTGGGAATGACAGTGGAGAGCGATTACAATTCATCATTATTAACATCATCATCTTCATCATCATCTTCTCTGCCACTTATATGTCTTTCCTGCCCTTTCCGTTCCAATTATAACTGACCGGGATTGTTGCCGCTAATTCTGAATAATTATGGTAAAATAACTGCTGATCTTAATGCGAGTCATACAATCCAATCCCATCTACTATACTGTCAGTTCAATTCAATTTTGCCTGGGTATTTTCACACCTTTCGTATTAACATCATCGAACGAAATCATTATTAATTATAATAATAATAAAATCCGAATGAACATAATCGAAATAATTAATAATAATAGAATTCGAGAGAATCTGTCCTTGTTTGTCCTCCCCTGGGTGACAACAAGGGAGACATGACACGGCCACCCACCCCATGCAGACCGGTTTGTCCGCACCGGGTAGGGGCGGGGTAGGTAAGGGAACGGGAGGATAGGGCAGAACTCCACCCTCCTCCTGCACACCTGTTTGTCCGCCCAAGTGATAGTAGGGGAGACATGACACAGCCACCCACCCGACAACTGATTTGCCCGCCTTGGGTGGGGGGAGAAGTAGGTAGGGGAGACCTCCACCCCCCTCCTCCAAACCTGTTTGGTAGGTGAGGTGGTTCGGTAGGGGAGACAGCAGCCCTGGGACTCGTGCATCAACAAGCTCGTTCAAAATAAATAAGCTTATGTAAACATCAAGCAGCTGAAACCGATTTATCAGAATTTCATACCAATATTACGACTCAATAAGTGTACAAATCTACGTAGACAATTCCAGAGATAGTCAGAATAAGGAAAACCATAATTCCCAAGAGGGATTTTGGGGTGGCCCATCTTCCAGCAAATTCTAAAATTCCTGAATTCATCGTCTTTTTAGCATAGCATCCAAAATGGACAAACGGTGTATTCTCAAACTCCAGAGGGCATTTCATTTATCTCTCTATTACATGGTTCGTTCTTTTCTTGTGTGTTCCTATTTCCGTACCGGGCAGTTTTTGTACATTGGAGTTGCAGCTGGACCAATAATAATAATAATAACAATAATAATAATAATAATAATAATAATAATAATAATAATCAGTCTGTAATACTTTTCGCTAGTATAACTGAAAGCGTTCCTTGACTTGTGGCACTTCCTGTGGAATTAGAATAATTTCCAAAATCAATGTCTATTCTCTTTTGGCGATGGTGAATATCTGCACGAACTTTCAAACGCCATTAAGAGCAATGATATCCAAGGTTAAGAAGCGTGTGATAGCCATTTTATTCGATATTTATCAAGGAAAAGATCAAGTTTCTGCATAACAGACAGTCTCTTGAAAGGTTTACGTAATGGGATAACGGCGAAAAGAGGACGCTGTAAAGAAACATGAAAAGCTCAAATTCAAATAAAAAAAAATCAAGGTGACAAACTTAAGAGTGTGACCGTTCGATCCCTTCCAATCCAAAATGTCGCTAACAAGTTCCGAAGCTATCAAACACACCAAAGTCGCAATTCCCGACTAAATTCGGAAGCTGGAACGCTCAGTGAGTGACAGACTGATCGATCATTTCGACTGCAAAACTCCCAACAAATTTCTGGAGTTTACACAGCGACCTGCTGATCAGTCATTTCGACTGCAAAACTCCCAACAAATTTCTGGAGTTTGCACAACGACGTACCGCAGACACAAAGCCTAGAACGTCCTCAATAGAATCTGGTGCATAACAGTTTAATTAATGAGTGACAGGTGGACTGAAAGTACTTTTGTAACTAGCAAAGAGAGCTAGAAACTTTTGAATGCCTCTGATTACGTACTGCAGTTTTTAAGTAGTTCGTGGAGTTAATTCGCGGGAGATTTGGTTTCATTAATGGACAGATAAAGATGTTCTTAATTAAAGGGAATAATTAGGAGTAATAGCGATACTTCTTGACTTTATTTACTTCATTGCATTACAATGATCCCCTGAGCTCCAGCATAATTCAGTCACACGAAAAGATCTTTAACACTGAGCTACGCAAGTAATTTCTAAGTACGCTTTAGAAAAAAATTACAACATTACTTCATGAAATTAAAAGTTAAACTGAGATTAATAGGAAGTTCTAAGACTTATATGGATTTTGTAGAGATGCATGTTTTGAGAGAAGTACGTTTCCATGACCTTAGGTACATTATCCGAGCTTCAAAGATGCATTAATTTTAAAGACGATTTACAAATTTTAGATATCTATATTAATCCTGATAACTTCGGCGCAATCGAGTTTTCTATACATCGAATAATCAAGACCACCGAGAATAGATCTATCTTTTGGTGTTCACAATACTATGCTGTATGAGCCGCGGCCCATGAAAATTTAACCACGGCCCGGTAGCAGCCTCTCCTATATCGTTACCAGACGCATGATTGTGGCAAACTCTAACCTTAAATAAAATAAAAACTACTGAGGCTAGAAGGTTGTATTTTGGTATGTTCGATTAGGTGGGGGGATGGATGATCAACACACCAATTTGCAGTCCTCTGGCCTCTGTAGTTTTTAAGATCTGAGGGTGGACAGAAAAAGTCCAGACAGGAAAAAAAATGCGGACGGACAGAGAAAGCCGGTACAAGTTTTTTTTTTTTTTTCAGAAAACAATAAACCTTAAAAAAAATCTGTACCTAGCAGCGAATTTCTGCAAAAGTCTCGAGACATTTTTCACATAAAATCACATTTTCCATTTACCATCTAAAAGGGGAAACAGAAAACCTACGTTCTCGTGCTTTGAAATTTGTCTCGAGACGTTCAAGAGAAGGTGCGTGATCACAGTAACGCCAGCAAACTATCGTACACATATCATAAGCAGTTTCATAAAAGCCAGCGACTTATTGGTATTTATAACTACAGCGCTTCATACAATTATCTACCAATTGCCAAAGGTTCGTTCTCCATTTACGCTCGCTGACTTGTTTTCAACCCGTTTTTGATAAATATGCAATATGCTGCCGACACGTGTTATGACATTGCACAGATGTGCACCCGAGGTTCATATATGTGGACATACTATGCGAACGAATGCTTCCATATCCCCACTCACACAACTAGAAATAATCTGATGATACTCCATCAAAAGTCACGTGACACATCTGAAAGCATTTCTTGAAAATGTTCCGCCAAGATTTCGTAAACATTTGCATGAAGCGACGCAGACGAATGTTTTCATTCTCGGCTTCCTCGAGCTTGAGGTCAAGGGCGGGAACCATCTCCTATATTTTCTTGATGTAAAACAAATAAAAGGACAATCCCTTCATCCTCTCCCACTTGGATGTCGTGATATTTTTCGGTGGAGAAAATCGGAAAAACAACACTCAGAAGAGAACGAGGCATGTAAACAATGCATGTAAACACACAAAACATAAACGCTATCACACGCTTCTGAGAAAGGTTCTGTCCGTCTGAATATAATTACAATGATAAAATTAGAATTACAGTAATAAAATTATATTCTCTTAACTTTAAAAGGGGGCGGGGCGGAATTCTGACGTTAAATTTTAACGTTTTCAGCCAGTCCTCAGGATGAGGTTGCTAAACCCACACTAAATCACTAACTACACTAAAACACTGCTTAGGACAACAATGGCACAATGCAAAATTCATGTAATGGCCAAGTTCGATTCCTAGCCTGATCTTTCATAGCCTAGGGAGAAATATAACAAAAATTAAATAAATAAATCAATACTCCGTTCACAGGTAAAGACCCTTTACTATCTTTTAACACTGGCAACAGACTTCGAATGGAAAGGAATATAGTTTAGGACAAAGGCCAAGCACTGGGACCTTTGAGCTCATTCAGCACTGGAAAGAAAATTGAGGGTAGGTAGGAGAGGAGAGGGTGGATAGCAAGATGGAAGAAATATATGAATGGAGGTTGGAAGTACAGTAAAAGGAATGAAAGGGTTGCAGCTAGGGCCTCAGGAGAGGACGATACAAAGAACCTTTAGTAATGCCTACAGTGCATTGTGTGAGGTACACTGATGAATCTAACCCCCAACGGAGGATAATAAGACTTCGAGCTCCAGTTGTGAATGGACAAAATTTATGAATGGAATCGGTGAACAGAAACAGTATGCTAATAACATTTAACGTTAATAATGACATCCACTGAAACACCTATGTGAATTTTTTCAATATAGTCCTCATAATAGAAACGGCCTTTAAAATCAAAATCGTGACAATTCAACTGTACCCACTGAATCAACTGTTGGAAAATTTAAGCCCCGGTCTGTGGCACAACATAACAATTTCATGAAACTTTCAGCCACGGCCCATAAAACTCTTAGCCGCGGCCCATGAAACTTTCAGCCACTGCCCGGTGGTGGCTTGTGTTGTTGGCACCAATAGCGGTGCCAGAGGCAGAGGCACTATAATGACTAACTTTAACCTTAAATGAAATAAAAACTACTGAGGCTAGAGGGCTGCAATTTGGTATGTTTGATGACTGGAGGGTGGATGATTAAAATACCAATTTACGGGCGTCTAGTCTCAGTAGTTTTTAAGATCTGAGGGCGGACAGAAAAGTGCGGACGGACAGACAAATAGCCACCTCAATAGTCTTCTTTTACAGAAGACTAAAAAAAAACGAGAACACAGAAAACAATGAACCATTCGGCGTCCGAAGCCTTTACATTATGCTGGATGAAAATGCAAGCAGAGAATGGCAGCGGAGTTCGTTTGAAACAAATGAATAGGCCCGACCGGAGAGAGAGAGAGAGAGAGAGAGAGAGAGAGAGAGAGAGAGAGAGAGAGAGAGAGAGAGAGAGAGAGAGAGAGAAAGCGATCCGAAACGTTAATCGATTATCGGTAAAAACGTCAAACGTAAACGACATCAAAGTATTATCGAAAACGGGAACATTTCCCGAAATGAAAAGAAGGCAGCAAAAGCAAATACCGGCACCTTTTGCAGTTCATGAACGTTTTTGTTTTCCTTCTTATTATCATTATAACAAATGATTCACTTTGTCAATGAACTTGTCACAGTCAACTCATAACCAAATTGTTTGTTTGTTGTTTGTATGGTGTTTTTACGTTGCATGGAACCAGTATGGTTATCCAGCAACGGGACCAACGGCTTTACGTGACTTCCGAACCACGTCGAGGGTGAACTTCTATCACCAGAAAGACACATCTCTCACTCCTCAATGGAACGCCCGAGAATCGAACTCGCGGCCACCGAGGTGGCAGGCCAAGACCATACCGACCACGCCACTGAGGCGCTAACTCATAAACAAAGACAGATCAATGTCAGCCCAATTTGATGTAATTATAGAATTTAGGAGGAAAATCTCGCAGTTGCTCAACGAATCAATTGTTAGGAGACGGTGGAAAGTAAGATAGAAGAAAGAGAATATGAAAGGAGGTACAGTAAAAGTCAGACAAGAACTGCTTTCAGTAAAAAGTTAATATCATCAAGTTCCTCATTTGGTAAGCGACACAAGGTGATAAGAAACACTGACAAATTAGCTGATCCGCTGGTATAGTGGTTACTGTCGTGACGTGCCACTCGGATGTAGCGGTTTCGTGTCTCCCCCACGGAGATGAAAAATCACTGGCTCTGTCTAGTGATCAGTTACTGCTGCAGTGTGGGGTTGGGATGGGAGGCTGAAACCAACATTCTTTGGAAGTTTGAACTTCAAGTCAGTGGCCCCTTTAGTGTGCTTGTTCCGTGATTAGGTTTCATCTACTGAAATAATAATATATATATATATCTTGATATATAATAATTATATCTATATTATATCTATATATATGAACTATACATACACACACATACACATGTATGTATACTGTATTTATAGTATATATAATATATATATATATATATATATATATATTATATATATATATGTGTGTGTGTGTGTGTGTGTGTGTGTATTGTATGTGCGTATACAGATGACTGAAACTTGTACATTTCAATAACACGTTGGAAATTTCCCCGCAACACACCTAAAAAGGGATTCTGACCGATTATTTCGGTTAATTATCTAGCCCCGAATACAAAGAAACGTTGATTTATTTCCACCATTAACTATAATGCCGAAAACGGCTTCGATAAATAAATATATTTGCACGGCGTCACCAAATCCAATTACAATCCTTTACGCAAATCCCTCATTAGTCGTGTTTACAAGTATCATACACGAACACAAGCAACGGGAGATGGAAACCTTATGAGTAAAATCTTTCAAATATATATGTAAAACTTACTTTTTTCTCTCGGTACAGTTTCTGGGTGGGCCACAATAAATGGTTACTCAAGCAAGAAAATCCATAAGCAATAGAGCCACACTCCGAATATTCACTGATGGAATAATGCGTGAAAAACAAGGATTCAATTCCATACGAAGAGCCGGATCTCTTATATATGCCTGTATGGTAATAGAGTGCTGATACACGTTGAAGGCTCCCATTCTGCGCAGCGATTGCATTTGCAATTCCGATTCTCAGCCAGAAAAAAAAAAGGCTACGCAAATAATCATAGGATGAGAATGGAATTAGGTCTTAAAAGATTTCGTCGATTTGACGCCAGAGCTCCCACAAGAATAATATATGGAGTTATGTGGAAGTAAAGCATAAAAAATGACACGTCTAGATGTTTACAGTCCCATTTCCATCTCAATAAACGTTCCTTGGAATAAAGTGCTAGGAAGGAATGACCGAGTAGGCAGTCGGTCATTCCTAAAGATGGTATCCTGAAGTCTTCAGTGTTTCTTAAAATTAACTTAAGATGTTTAATGAACTGTGAGATGTCCATTTATTTATTTATTTATACACGAGCTTGTTAGCGCATAGAACTCTGCGCTGCCGTCTCCCCTACCCTCCCTATCCCATTCCTACCATGCCCCAACCCGGGAGGGACAAACAGGTTTGCAGCAGGAGGGTGGGGGTGTTTCCTCTACCCTCCCGTCCCCCTACCTGCCCCGCCCACCCATGAGGGACAAACAATTTTGCGGCAGGAGCCTGGGAGCGTTTCCTCTTACATTGCCGTCCCCCTACCTACACCGCCCACCCATGAGGGACAAACAGGTTTGCAGCGGGAGGGTAGGGGTGTTTCCTCTACACTCCCGTTACCATACCTACCCAGCCCACCCGGGGAGGACATACCGGTTTGCAGCGGGAGGGTGGCGGTGTCATGCTGCCCTAGTGTCACCCGTGGGGAGGACAAGCAAGATCTACTTGGATTTTATTATATTAATATTACAGAAGATTTCTTCAAAAATATTTCCATACCACCACATATATTTCTTTGCAACGCTTTAAATAAGAGCATAAGACTCTATAAATAAAGTCTAAATCCTTTCCTACTAAAAATTTAGAATTCGTATTATAAAAAATAAAAGGGAAAATAAAAATTCACGATCGATCGCAACGGAGCTTTTAAATCCTCTCATTTGCTCAGTAACCATTCACACTTGGTCTCTCCTCGTTGCTTCTCTTATCCTCCGGTTTTCGTGGCGTTTCCTTTCTCAAACCCGCCCTCCACCTTCATCCCTGCTACTACTGGCCCCCCTCCCCCTCCTCCTCCTCCACCTCCTCCATTCCGATAAGATAAGGCATGGGTGGTTTCCCATCACAGCCTGCAAAACTGGTCTCTTATCGACAATGTTCTTTAGCACGCACTCTCTCTCTCTCTCTCTCTCTCTCTCTCTCTCTCTCTCTCTCTCTCTCCGGATTGGAGGATCCTTCAGCTATCCATTTTTGCTTTGTAAATGAATGAAGAGAAGAACGACTTTATTTTATTTGCAAGCGTAACTAAAAAGGCATACAGGTAGTCATGTTAATGTAAGGAAATACACACAATATATATCACATAATATATACATACTATATATATATATGTATGTGTGTGTACTGTATATATATATATATATATATCTATATATAATATATATATAGTATATATATATATAAATATATATATATATATATATATATATATATATATATATATATATATATATATATATATATATATATATATATACATACATACGTACATGACAACTTATTATAACTGAGAGGCTGATCAGTGTGTATAAAGTAGCAAAGGAAAGGTGAATGGCAGAAGGGATACTCGTCTATTTACATACAGAAATAAGTAGTTAAAGAGTATACTGTAGAACTGCACGAATTGCAAGGCGATAATGGAAGGTTCTGATTAAGAAGGTAACAGATAACAGAACTGATGACGGGAGAAGAGCAACTCTGCTGAGGTAAAGGAAAAAATCTGTACATATATTTACTGTATAATCATATCTATTCACGTATTGACAGCGAACGCCAGAAAGAGTAGGGCTACGAAAGCAAATGAAAACCAAGGCAGAGTGCAATTAGTGGTAACATTAATATCGGAAGAATAGAAGCAGTGATTCTTATCTTATAAATACTTTGCAATAAATGTATTAATAATAATAATATCAGTATTAACAGGTCTAATTATTCACTAATCGACACGTGGGCGATGAGCCTACGGTATACGTATTCTTTTCATCCTTCCTTTAAATCAGACTATTATAAACCCAACCGGGCTCCAAAGTGGTAATCAGTATGCAGAGATAAGTTATGGAAAAGGGGATAATCCGTAGTTTTCTGCACTCACGAATTACTGCTTTAAATAGCCAGTATTAATTTTGTAAGTAATATCACAATTAATATCTAGTGTTAAGAAAAAAAAGTTTTAAAGTCTAGTTAATAATAAAAAATAAAATCCAGTAATTTGTAAATATTGTAGGTGTACATTTTGTAATATTTTGTAATACCTTACTTATGTAAATGACATGTAATATTTTTCTAATAAAATTTAAAATAAAAAAAAAGTTTTCTGCACCCACAATTCAGCAGCTGAATCGTGAATGCGCTGTTTAATTAAGCACTGACAGAGGGCGAATGGTATAAAGGGAGTGGTGATTTACTGTCCGCGTACCTGCGTGGTATCATAAAACGACAAAGAAAGGCCCAGATATTAAAAAACAAAAATAAATAAATGAATAAACAAATAAATAACATTTTAAAAATCACCCTAAAACTCAGGACTCCGCCACCATCACTGAAAATAATTTCCGTAACTTCAGATCCAACTGACCTTTATTTGAACACGAGCTTGTTGGCGCTGGGCTCGACGCTGCCGTCAAAACAACATACCAAATATAAAATATTATAGACCGGCAGCCCGGACCCATTGGAGATACCAACCGAACGAGATACCGACTGTAACCCCTACCGTATTTTAGAAGTAGACTTGTAAACTGTGAAACTGACCGTCTGCCGAAAATATATGGGTGGCTTACTTAACAAGCACCACTAATTGCTCGTTAGATTTTGGGTCTAGATCCAATATATGAGATACCAGATGAAACTAATATATAATATATCTGCAGACTCTACTGATTGTAGAATGACCAGTGCCAGACATTTTGGAGGGTGGGTTCCCCCTGACAGACGCACTGAAAAGGGGGGGTTAATTGGATCTAGATCCAACTTAGGAGATACCGAGTAAAATTTACACCACAATAGCACTGCACATCCTAGAATACTGTGGTGGTAATGACAGACGTTTTAGTGGGTGGTTACCCCCTGACGGACGCCCCACAATGAGTGGGGAGGGGAAGGCAGGATCTGCATCCAACATTGGAGATACCAAGTAAAATTTGTACTACAATTGCACTGCACATCCTAGAATGCTGTGATGGTAATGCCAGCAATTTTAGTGGGTGGTTACCCCGTGACAGACACCCCACAACGAGTGGGGAGGGGGAGGGGGAGACAGGATCTGCATCTAACATGGAAATACCAAGTAAAAGCTGTACTACTATAGTTTCTGCACATCCTAGAGTACCGTGGTGGTAATACCAGACATTTTAGTGGGTAGTTACCCCTTGAGAGACACCCCACAACGAGTGGGGGAGGAAGGGGGAAGGGGAGGGGGAGACAGGATCGCCATCCAACATCATAGTACCAAGTAAAATTTGTACTACAATAGCACTGCACTTCCTAGAGTACTGCAGTGGTAATGACAGATATTTTAGTGGGTAGTTACCCCCTGACAGACACCCCATAACGAGTGGGGGTAGGGGGAGGGGGAGCCAGGAACTGCATCCAACATTGGAGATACCAAGTAAAATTTGTACTACAATAGCACTGCACATCCTAGAGTACTGTGGTGGTAATGACAGACATTTTGAGGGTGGTTGCCCTCTGGCAGACACCCCACAACGAGTAGGGAGGGGGAGAGGAAGGGGGAGACAGGATCTGCATCCAACATTGGAGATACCAAGTAAAATTTGTACCACAATAGCACTTCATATCCTAGAATGCTGTGATGGTAATGCCAGACATTTTAGTGGGTGGTTACCCCCTGACAGACTTAACCTACGATTGGAAGGAGAGGTGAGACACCATTGAAATATTTCAAAATCTATCATAGGCAATATTAATATTAGAAATATGGTAAGTATCTGAAAATCGTGAGCCTGATAAAATGTAAAAGGCAAAAAATTCAAGAAATATTGTGATGTTTCAGGATAAGAATTACTGCATGATAGTTATTTTTTAAAATTCCTATTGAAGTATGGAATATTTCACTTCAATTAATTCCATCCACATTCTAACATAAAATTTACTATGTGTGAGACTTCCTAGGCTTGGTCTACTTTCTATAGTTTCACACACACACATATATATATCTATATATATATATATATATATATATATATATATATTATATATATATATATATATATATATATATATATATATATATATATATATATATCTATATATATAGACACACACACACACACACACACACATATATATATATTATATATATATATATATATATATATATACATACTATATATAATATTAGCACTATCCTTTTTTTGTTTTGGAGTTATTACTTCACACAAAGTATTTTATCGAATGGGAGGGGGTCACAATTGGCAACAGCTACAAGTATGTGTGCTGAGCCATTTTTGAATAATTAAACACCAGTCATATGGTGCCACTCTCAGTTCCTCTAAAAAAAGAAATGTAAGATCAAAATATTCTCGCGTAATAGTTTCTTTGGTCATTTTCTTTTCTTGCCTATAGTTAGGACACTGCAGCCATGTCGAGGTTCGTAGCCCAACGTGTCTTACCATAAATCAATTGTTCTTTAGTTGCTGTTGGTTCGTGTGGATGAAATGAAATTTTTATCGGATATGGGAATTCGATTGATATTAAAAAGAAAAAACCAAAGTCCCGTCATAAAGAGCCGTTTTAACACCCGCACATTCACAAAGAGATGATGTATCACAACACAAATAATTACTGGAAACGGAAATGTGAATGAATTGTTCAGGATAAGCTAACTATAAAGATTAAAACATTTTCCCCCATTATATTCCCCCCCCTCCGAAGTTGACGATCATACAACTTGGAGCTCCTGACTCTCAAATTAAGTTGGCCTATAATATCATGTCAGTTATCTAATAGTCCACTTATTTTCGGTGCCTCACTCAAATTGATCTGTACACTATGACCAAGTATCAGGTACCATATATATTCTAGGAAGAAAATCTAAACTTAAATAAAAATGATACACAGTTTGATTTTTAAAGCCAGCCGAGTGCGTTTGTCTCTTAACTTCCCGCCGGCACGCACCACAGGCAGCCTATGTAATGTGTTTCAATACATTCTATCGATGCTGGCTTTGACGACCATTATTCGGCTAATTTTCTCCATAGTAATATTTTTTTCTTTATTTGTTCATTATATCCAGTAGACAGGCACTAACATCATATTATATCTTCACGTCTGTTCAATGCATTTACCATTGTTAATATGATTTATAAAGCATCTCCAACAGCCATAAAAATTTGACACACGAACATGTGCAAATATGTCAGCTGTGTGCAAGGCATAGGGCGTCAATCACTGGAGTAGCGATCTCCCTGCCGAGAGTGACTTCGGAAGGGGCCATATTGAAAGGTCTCGGTCCAGCTCTTAGTACTATATTATACTTTTTTTTAATCTTTATTATTATTATTATTAATTATTATTATTATTATTATTATTATTATTATTATTATTATTAGTTATTATTATTCGACCCAATTTCACGAAAAATTACCTCACGAAAACACTCCTAAGCACTCAACATTGTGGTCAGGCCCTTAGCATCTGCTCTTGGATCTAAGCAGTGTCAATCATAAATGGTTCCTGTGTAAATACAGGACTTTCTTTGCATATGGTAGCGAAGCACTAACTAAACAATAACGTATAATCACTAACCACCAACAATCACAATGCACTACTCAGGTAAGCACTCACAATTGCATACATTCACTATACAACACACACACACACACACACACACTCTCAATAACACAAACCACTCTGAATACTAACACTCACTAGGCACTCACTATACACTAAATGCTCACTAAACACATGAAATACTAAACTTTACTACAATATTCATTATACCCCAAACACTCAGTAAACATTCACTAAACGCTCACTAATCCTAAACTTAATTAAACACTAAACATTCACTAAACCCCAAGCACTTATTAAATACTAGCTTACCAAACCCTAAATACTTATTAAATACTAAACAGTGAATGAACATCCACTCATTAAAACTTGATAAACACTTACTTACTAAACATTTGCTAAACAACTAACATTCACAAGACATCACTAAAACGCTCACTTAAAATTCGCAAAGCTTTCACTAAAACCCTAAACACTCACTGAATACTTACACACTAAATATTCACTAAACACTACCATTCACAAGACATTCACTAAACGTTCACTAACATTCACAAAACATTTACTAAAAACCCTTAAGACAAAACATTCACTGAATACGTTACACAATAAACATTAAATAACATTCACTAAACCCTAAAGACTCAGTAAACATTCACTGAATACTGACACATCAAACAGTCACTAAACCCTAAACATTCATCAAAACACTTACTCATAAACATTCACTAAAACGCATATCACTAAACCCTAACAATTCGCTAAACACTGACTCATTAAACATTAACGATAGAAAAAATTGACAATCGCACTAATTTTTCATTCTCTTGTTTTTCTTTACATTAATGCAAGGTAATTTTTTTTTATTTGTCTAGTTTGCTCTTGTATTTATTCATAATCTTCTTGAGAGAGTGGAAATGTCGAAATAACTTGGTGTGTAGAGATATTGTTTAAAAAAAACAGAGATCCTCTGTGTCCTTCCTCAGCCAGGTGTATTATGTCTGACGAATTTTACACCAGCCGAAAAGAAATCGACTATAGTAACAACAATATTCATTCATAAAACTGATAATACAAAAATGTATCCATGATTTCATTAGCATGAAAGTCAGTTGAAACCAAAAGAAGGTAGTACTGCTTCGATAAACAACCGAGTAGGCTGTAGCACAAATTATTATGATCTGTACCCTGACTATAGCGTATATATTACATATGTATAAACTATCTATTTAATGGGTGCGTAACTCTATTTAAGAAATGTTATGTAAATAGACATTTTATAGCAATAACTCTAATAATGATAAGAACTTACATGCTACTTTATAGTGTCAATCTTCCAACCACCGCTACATTAATTTTCATATCGTAAACAAAGCTAAAGTGAGTAGGGGAGACCTGGGCTAGTTGGCACTTTTACAATATTGGTTATTGCGAATATAAAACAAACTTTTTGCAAAATTCTTACCACCATTGAAAAATATTAACATTCGTCTTTATCATAGAGCAAAATAATTGCTGTTTGTTTTCAACATAAGATAACAAGAAGCTTTAGAAAAAATAACTTTTCGTGCCACTTGCCCCACTTGCCCCACGGGGTAAGTTGGCACACATTATGGGGTAAGTTGGCACATTGATAATTAAAAGAAAATTACTACATTGCATTTAAATCAAATAGCAAAAAATACCCTCTGAATTTCCAAAATACAAAATATAAGGCATTAGTATTACTTCAGATCATCATCTAGTTGTAATTGTGGCAGGTGTGAAATAAATCCTCGTCATAGTCTTTATGCTCCCACATGTTACATGCCCTGCACTGGACCCACACTTCTCCTGGCTTACCAAACACAGGCTCTCTTCAGCTGGGCTTTCTTCTGGATCAACAAGAGCAGTTCTTAAACTCTGTATCACGCTGATGACTGATCTGAAGCCCATGTGTCTTTTCGGACATCTCTCAATCTGTTACATAACCACCCGTAAAATCAAAATCTTGAAATAGTCTGTAATTCAAAGTTGAAATTCCATCAATCCTAAACCAATTGAAAACATCAGAATAAGTGACAGCTAGAGGTAAAGCCGAGGAAACTTTACCAAGAATGTCACAGATGGGCATACTTGATCCTGGATTACCAGTCATCCACGAATCACATGCCCTGTTAATACATTTCTTCAGATGTCTATAAACACTAAAATCCAGGGGCTGCAACTTGTGAGAACAATGTGGAGGAAATGATAGGACACTAATCTCATTATCCTTCCAAAAATCCTGAAACAAAAGGTAAATTATATAAATAAATAGGCTTACTATTGTTATCAAATAATGTGTGCCAACTTGCCCTATTTATTTTGAGCCAACTTGCCCATCCCTACCATTTGGTACAAAAACGATTACCAGTCCACACCAAGAAGCCTTGAATTAATAATTCTAATGCTATGGAATCTTTAAACCATAAGGAAAACTATGCTATCATTGAAAACTAATCTTTATGAATGTATAGATGTTATAGCAAATAACAGAAAGATTAAAATATTAACTTACTACCATCAAAATCAAAAATTGTCTCATAAATTCGAGCTCCTACGTTCTATCTCTATAGAATTTTGCTGGTAATTGAGGAACCACGTGGCAATTACACAGTATATGTATTAGAGTCATCCTATTGGTAAACTTTAAAGTCATGTTGAGTATGCCAACTTACCCCTGTAGCCAACTAGCCCCGGGCTCCCCTACTATAATTGAAGTCAGTTGCTTGCTTGACAAAATAATAATATGACCGAATTATTATGGGCCTACAGATGACTGTTATTTATATGAAACAAAGAAATAATGTTTGTGTTAGATCAGCCATCGTCAACCGGGGTTCCGTGAACGATCGCCAGGTGTTCCGTAAGAATTCATGTTTTATTTAATTATTTGTTATTTATAAGTATATATTTTTCGTTAAACATGGCGTGAGAAATCGCAGTCCTATAATTTATTTTAACGTAACATATGGTGCGAAATTTTTTCCCTCTCTTTTACTAAAGGTAATTAATACAAATGCTTACATAAATATATATATATATATATCTATATATATATATATATATATATATATATATTTATATATATAATATATATATATGTGTGTGTGTGTGTGTGTGTGTGTGTGTGTGTGTGTGTGTGTGTGTGTGTGTATTGGGGTTCCTCAAAGTGTTAAAGGTTGGGAAACACTGTGTTAGATAAATACAAAGGATATGGAAAGGATAAAAATATTTATTAAATATATCACGATAATGTATAATACGGGTCAATAGTAGCCCACTATACTAATCTAGACATTCATTATCAGGGCTTGCCCTTCCCCATGCCCACCTGTTAGGGTGTGTCTGTCAGGGGGCAACCACCCACTAAAATGTCTGTCATTACCATCACAGGGTTCTAGGATATGAAGTGCTATTGTAGTACAAATTTTACTTGGTATCTCCAATGTTGGATGCAGTTCCTGTCTTCCCCTCCCCCTCCCCACTCATTGTGGGGTGTCTGTCAGGGGGTAACCACCCACTAATATGTCTGGTATTACCATCACAGCATTCTAGGATGTGCAAGTGCTATTGTAGTACAAATTGTACTTGGTGTCTCCGATGTTGGATGGAGATCCTGTCTAACCCCTCCCCGCCCCCCCACTCGTTTTGTGGTGGTGTCTCTCAGGAGGTAACTACCCACTAAAATGTCTAGTATTCCCACCACGGTACTCTAGGATGTGCAGAACTATTGTAGTACAGCTTTTACTTGGTATTTCCATGTTAGATGCAGATCCTGTCTCCCCCTCCCCCTCCCCACTCGTTGTGGGGTGTCTGTCACGGGGTAACCACCCACTAAAATTGCTGGCATTACCATCACAGCATTCTAGGATGTGCAGTGCAATTGTAGTACAAATTTTACTTGGTATCTCCAATGTTGGATGCAGATCCTGCCTTCCCCTCCCCACTCATTGTGGGGCGTCCGTCAGGGGGTAACCACCCACTAAAACGTCTGTCATTACCACCACAGTATTCTAGGATGTGCAGTGCTATTGTGGTGTAAATTTTACTCGGTATCTCCTAAGTTGGATCTAGATCCAATTAACCCCCCCTTTTCAGTGCGTCTGTCAGGGGGAACCCACCCTCCAAAATGTCTGTCACTGGTCATTCTACAATCAGTAGAGTCTGCAGATATATTATATATTAGTTTCATCTGGTATCTCA
>NC_061104.1:41761110-41768610 GCF_015104395.2 Macrobrachium nipponense
ACACTCCTTCCATTCTTTTCTAGTTTCACGTTTTTTAACTACTTACTGACAATGGCACACCAACGCTGGTTTCATAATTAGAATTATCTTACTAAAACTGGTTTCATTTTTTACAATTTTCTCACCAACGGTGGTCTCATTGTAGCACATTTTCTACTAAATCCGGTTTCATATTGAGGATTTTCTCACTACTCTGCTTTCATATGTACAATTGTCCCACCAATTGGTGATTCCATAAATTAGAATTATCCTACTAAATCCGGTTCCATAGTTCTTGCTTCCCCACCAACACTGATTTCATAATCAAAGTGTTCCTACTTTAACTCTAGTTTCATAATTACAATCTTTTCACCAACACTGATTTTATATTTACCATTTCGCAATAACACTGGTTAATTATCTACAGCTTCCCAATCATATTTAAAATTCTGCAACCAAAAATGGATTTATATTGACCATATTCCCACAATCACTGTTTTTGCATTTGCTGTATTCTCACAAACACTGATTTCACATTCATAATTTTCCCTCAAACACTAATTTCACATTCATTACTTTCCCACAAACAATGATTTCACATTTATCATTTTTCCACAAACCCTGACTCCACAATGACTGCATATGCCTACCAACACTGGTTGTATACTTTGCAGTCTACTATTATCACTGGGCCAAAATGTTCAGGGCTACTTTCAGTATATTATGGTTCTTGGGCGAGAATGTTTGATTTTTTTTTTGGAGAAATTTTATTGTTCTTGTACCGAACTGAAGAAAAAAAGGTAAAACAGCCCAATTATCAAAAGTCAGAGAGAGAGAGAGAGAGAGAGAGAGAGAGAGAGAGAGAGAGAGAGAGTTCACATCGTTTGTGTTGCAGGAAGTTGGATGGTAAACATTTCGACGAAGCTTAACTCACTCACATCTATGGAAGTTTCTTACTTTCCCATCTTTTTCTAACGCGAAATGCCACCCACAACAGTCGACTTACACCCCCAGTAAGTACCTCATTCCTTAAGTCAATATAGGCATCCTACCTAGTTTTTTTTTTTCTTATAAAAACAGCCCTTCACTTGTTCCAGGAATGAACACGGACCTACTGGGATGTAAGCTGAATGCGCTGCCAATTAAGCTACGAGGAACGAGAGAGAGAGAGAGAGAGAGAGAGAGAGAGAGAGAGAGAGAGAGTGTACATCGACGAACATAATTATGTAATTATCTTATCAAGAATCTCTTGGGGAATCTAGGAAGATTCATGGCTGTTAGTTGCGATCGTCCCTCAACCCATAAAACACAGAGCCATTACCACACCCCCACCCTCACCCCGCCCCCTCCCCTCTCTCTTTTGTCCTAAATACCATCATTTTTGCGATAGCCCCAGGGGTTGGAGGAACTTTCATACACACATATTTATAGTATAGGGGATTATATATAATAGACATACATACATACATACATACCATATATATATATTATATATATATATATATATATATATATATATATATATATATATATATATATATAATTTCTCCCCTGCTCAAAGGGAACTCTCCTATACTTTTTACCAGCCAAGCCATCGTCGAAAAATCCCTGATATATATTTCACACTAAATTAATTAATTTCACGGATAAAAATCATAATATGAATATAAACCAATCTGAACACATAACCAAGAGAAACTAACCGATTAAATAAAATACTTATTTTCCATTGAAGGAATGAATTTCACAGACAAAAATCAGAGTAAGAATATAAACCAAATATAATGTAATACATAACCACAATAAAGCTACATAACAGACTGAATAAACTAAAATTTTAAACTTCTATACAGCTAAAAGAATAACCTGTCCATTTGAAAATGAAAGTCCAATTATAAGAATAACCTGTCCATTTGAAAATGAAAGTCAAATTATAACAGGTAAAAAATGAGCGGAAGATTCTTCGGGGCAATAGAGTTTTCTGTACAGCCGCTACAGCGTATAATCTAGGCCACCGAAAATAGATCTATCTTTCGGTGGTCTCGGTATAATGCTGTATGAGCCGCGGAACATGAAACTTTAACCACTGCCAGGTGGTGGCCTGTCCTATATAGTTGTCAGACGCACGATTATAGCCTAATTTAACCTTGAATAAAATAAAAACTACTGAGGCTAGAGGGCTGTAATTTGTTATGTTAGATGATTGGAGGGCGATTAATCAGTATACCAATATACAGCCCTCTAGCCTCAGGAGTTTTTAAGATCTGATTGCGGACAGAAAAACTGCGGACAGAAAACAGTGCGGACGGACAGTCAAGCTATCTCAATAGTTTTCTTTTACAGAAAACTAAAAATCACACAGAAAATCTAGAGAGATTCTGAACTAATTGTGAAAAGAGAGGAAATGATCAGAATCGACGGGTAGGGAACATATCCGTGCCTAAACCTTTTTCTCACCGGCCCCCTATCAGAAACACCTGCGCCAAGTCCGAAATGAATAAGTAGAGGATTAACGGATTTTAAATCAGAAAATCAGAAGTTTTAATCTTCCATTCACTCACCACAGATATTCGGACATAGAATGCAGTCAGATTTAAGGGATTTATTTGGCTTTCAAAAAAGTCAATGTAACATTTAAAAGATTAATTGTATATGTAAATGGAGATGCGTTATAAATGAATATATATATATATATATATATATATATATATATATATATATGTATATATATATATATATATATATATATATATATATATATATATATATATATACATATATATATAAAGTACTATTTTGCTCTTATTAATGAACAAGTATAATATACAGAATAAGCATTATATTTGAAAATAGACGATGCTAACCATTACCTACCCCATTAAAAAAGTTAATTCCGATTAAAACTAAGATGAAATAGGTGAGTTACGTAACTGTATATTGCATTCATGAACTATTTGTATATATGATTACATTGACTCATTAATGCAATATACAAAAATAAAATCCACCGACGTGTTCAAAACAATTACCTTCAGTTTTCCATGTGTAAGAACTTGTCTTTATCGCCAGGCATGCAGTCCCGAGGAATCGTAATAAAAGTAAAAATTCGAAGAAAAAAAGAAAAAAAGGTCCCACTCATAATGTTGTCTGTTAACGGGAGCTCAACTTCAAAGACTACTGTCCTCTCTCCATATTAAATATAATTAAAACATAACTGTGAATATGAAGGTCCTCGGCGCGCCAAGGATCTAGAACCATGAGATTTGTCTTCGCCAGGGCATTCATTCTCTGCTCGTTAATACGATTTTACGCTGAAAGTTTTGTCAAAAAAAAAAAAAAAAAAAAAAAAAAAAAAAAAAAAAAAAATGCAGTCGAGTTCTCTGTACAGCGTATAGTCAAGACCACCGAAAATAGATCTCTCTTTTGGTGGTCTCGGTATAATGCTGTATGACCCGCGGCCCATGAAACTTTAACCATAGCCCGGTGGTAGGCTGTCCTATGTCGTTGCCAGCCACACGACCATAGCTAACTTTAACCTTAAATGAAATAAAAACTACTGAGGATAGAGGGCTGCAATTTGGTATATTTGGTGACTGGAGGGTGCATGATCAACATAATAAATTTGCGGTAGTTTTTAAGATCTGAGGACGGACAGACAAATAGCCAACTCAATAGTTTTCTTCTACAGAAAACTAAAACCAAGGTAAACAATAATTAATACTTCAATCACTCTAAAGCTGGCGAAGAAGACTTGGTGAATTCTACTACTTTTAATACTGAATATCAACACACACCGATTAGTGCTTTAGAAATAAATATTGACCTCACATCAGGGTCGACCCCGCGGTTCTCGATTCAGGGCCACGTCTGACCCACATAGATGCTAAAAGAAAAAAAGCAGGACCCTAAGAACTTAGACGTGTATCACTGATAATGTCAACAGGAGCAGCATTACTACTGACATTAATAATGTTAAAAACAGTTGCATTACTACTAAAACTAATAATACTAACAGTAGCAGCATTCCTACTAACACTAAAATAATAAAGAAGCATTACTACTAACACTAATAATAATAAAGAAGCATTACTACTAACACTAATAATACTAATAACAGCAGCAGCAAAAGCAGTTTCCTTAACAGTAGTAGTGATTCTTGCATATCAGAGAAGGAGCGAACTGAAATAAAGATAGCATTATCACGACAGAGTCAGAAGGGATCCCTAAATTAAGGAGGAAGGGATCCTTAAATTAAGGAGGGAGAGGGATAAGGTTATCCAATAAAGGGCGTGGTACCCTTCAGAAGTTGCTATCTTGAAGCAGTTATCTCAAGAACAAGGGAAGAGAGATAACAACGAAGGATTCAGGACAGAGAAACAACTTAAAGACGATTCACCAGAAACAAAAACTTTGTTGACATAACGCTGGAAATTCAGTAGGGTACCAAGCCATGAATTTTCCTGGCAACAGTTAGGCCTGTGATATTCTCAGTTAATGTACATCATATTTCATATGTCCCTCCATAACTTCCACACTAGTCTGCCCCCATCTCATTTATTCTGCCCCTCCCCCTCAAAAATAAATAAATAAATAAATAAATAAATAAATAAACTACACACACATACACACAAGTCGAAGACAATAAGTAATGCCATCATTGCACCGCGCGAAGTGCACTGACGGCATTAACCCCGACCACCCCCCCCCCCCCCCCCCATTGTTTTCGTACATCCACTTTGTATCTGAGTATATTCTGGATATATTCTGCACCGAAATAGCCCTGAAGTATTATATATATATAGAAATATATATATATATATATATATATATAGATATTATACTATATATATATACATACATATATATATATGTACATAAGTACATACATACATATATCAGTTTATATTGATCTTCACCAAGGTGAAGAGACACTGCGGAAAAATATGAGAAGGCACCAACAGAATATATAAATCTATAAGTTACTGTGGCTTTATTGTTTGTTTGTATGGTGTTTTTACGTTCCATGGAACCAGTGGTTATTCAGCAACGGGACCAACTGCTTTACGTGACTTCCGAACCACGTCGAGAGTGAACTTCTGTCACCAGAAATACACATCTCTCACTCCTCAATGGAATGGCCGAGAATCGAACCCGCGACCACCGAGGTGAGAAGCAAACACCAAACCAACCACGCCACTGAGGCGCCACTGTGGCTTTATTGACCAAGACAAAATAATAAAAGCAAATGCCGTATACTTCGGCATTTCCCGTTCATTACCCACCTCTGATCGCTTCTGCAATGCATAAATGTCACCACAATCGTTACAAAATTCAGACTTTCAATATATTGCCGTTTTTAATAATACTTATATCCACGAAAAAGTTAAATTATTAACGAGATCTGAGCACAAAAATGTAACACTTTTGATCGTAAAATGAAACGAGAAGGTTCATGAAAAATGAAGCAGAGGATTTACACTTTTCAGATGACGGAAGGCTGACCTGACCCCGACACCTGCCGAGCACAGATGTTGCAATGACAGTAAACCAAATTAGCAACGATGAAGAAGAGCTCTAACAATATTGTCATAAAAAGTGGCCAACCAAATGACGTCAGTAGCTCATGTCTTCACTCTTCACTCGTGAGGAAATGATTGAGTTAGAAAATACCAAGGAAATTTTAGTTTAAACTTGATGAAAATTCAAATCGTGTTCTCATCACATCGAGTCAGAATGAAAATTTCACAGCAGTGAAAACTTTTGTAAATTGAGGCAAAAAAATGTCACAATAAATTTCCAATTAAAAATAAACTTGATCTGCATGTAATCAAGAGGACAAACAGGAATTGCATTATGGAAATTGCGGCATAAAAAAAAAACACTCTTGATCCGTATAAAATCAAGAGGACAAACAGGGAATTGCATTATGAGAACTGCGGCATGTACGGAAAAGAAAAAAAATACGCTTTTGCAGCTCCGGAACCAGGAGATAATAATCTCTGGAAATAATCAGATTGCGAGCAAGTAGGCGAGATGTAATGTTAATTCGGTTTCGAGAGGAATCTCCACTGGATAATGTAATTGCATTAGGAAACAGAGTTAATCGCGTAGAGAATATTTTCAACATTTTACGCCCGAAGCAGCTGTTCTCTTCAGTAATTAAAAAAAAGCATATGTCTAGTTTTTACCTTTAAGAGGAATCCCATGAACAATAATAAAAAAAACAATACACATAAAATTTTATATACCATATTATACTAATACAGTCGAAAATAACGAACGATAATATAAGGGACTGGACATGGTCAACCGTAAGGAAACATACATATTGTCCCGTAAGTTCGGACAAAAGTACCTTCACACTGCACACACACACACATAGACACACACACACACACACACACACACACACACACATATATATATATATATATATATATATATATATATATATATATATATATATATATATATATCTATATATATATATATAATACTAAATCTAAATCTGGACTTCCAAAAAGTTTTCCTCTTTTATTTTTGGTAATTAAAAAATCTCACGAATATCAGAGTGGGGAAAAAAAAGGGGGTGATAAACTGATCGAATAAAATGCGGGGCTTAACCCCAATTACTTTGCTGAACGTCGTGAACTTATATTCTATTTCTATTTTTTTTTTTTCGTATCACTTCAGATCTGTTTGTGGTGACTCCTTTTCTATAACTGCAGAAGAGATTTCGGATACTGACCCCCAAGGGTTTTAACCCGGTATGTATCCACCTTTGCGGCGTGTTACGTAAAAGCTCGTTGGGGATTACCCTAAAAACAAAAACAAAAGACTGTAAATATCATAAACATAGTGACCCCCAATAAATATTAGTCCTAAATAACGACCCCAGAAGACCCTTAGGGGTCACTATCTAGGAAAGATCCGAGATTTCTTGCGTCGACTAAGTTTTTCTACTAAGATTCATATCCTTCGGGCCCAGCTGTCCCTATAACATGATGGTATCGGATATGTATTGATCGACTGAAATCCATATTCTAGTCTGTGTAAGTGTGTGCTACTTGTGTATCTACTTGTGTAAATGAAAATATACAGCCCCCGTCCCAATGTCGGAAAATATGGAGGACTGGAGTCATGAAAGAGCGAAGACGGAGACGCAGAAGATTACAGATAACATTCATAATTACATATGGATTACGAAAATAATAACTCGTAGTTTTTCTGGTGCAGATAAGTACTACATTCTTGATCGAGATAATGCCACTCACTTTTCTCAGGCTGACTAAATATATTCTCGAATATAACATACGATATACTCGACATGTAGCTGTATAGGATTCTCTGCATGAATCAACTAATTTCTGCCATATCCCTCTCTTCAAACAATGACAGGAATTACGAGTGGGTACTCCCTCTTGCAGTGAGGGAAGACAAGAAAATGATTTCTCAGTTGGAGAAGGAGAATGCTTAACACGCCACTGCATTAATTCCATGATTTGGTAAAAATGCTTTTAA
>NC_061104.1:41773610-41821110 GCF_015104395.2 Macrobrachium nipponense
TGCTTGCTCTTTCTGATATTTTTTAGTTCCATGATATTTTCTGTTATTCCTTCTATCTGTTTCCATGCCTGAATTATCATGTAGCGTTCTCTTCTCCTTTCTAGAACTATATAATTTTAAGGATTGTAGTCTTTTCCCAGTAGTCAAGGTCCTTAACTTCTTCTATTCGTAGCTGTAAAGGACCTTTGTACACTCTCTATTTGGTGGCAATATCCTTTTGATAGTGTAGGGGTGGTACCATATCATATTGCAATATTCAAGTGGACTACGAACATATGTTTTATAAAGCATAATCATGTGTTCAGCTTTTCTTGTTTTGAAGTGCCGTAACAACATTCCCATTTTTGCTTTACATTTTGCCAAAAGAATTGCTATTTGATCATTGCATAACATGTTCCTATTCATCATCACACCAAGGTCTTTAACTGCTTCCTTATTTGTGATTGTCTCATTATTAGGTCCCCTATATGCATATAGCTTTCCTTCTCTGTCTCCATAATTTATTGATTCAAATTTATCAGAGTTAAATACCCATCCTATTTACCTCTGCCCCAATCATATACTTTGTTAAGGTCTCTTTGTAGAGCGTTCCTATCTTCATCACAAGTAATTTCTCTACTTATTCTTTTGTGTCATCAGCGAAACTACTCACTACCGAATCCTTAACATTACTGTCTATGTCTTCAATCATAATAACAAACAGTATTGCAGCTAACACCGTACCCTTGTGGCACACCGGATATTACCTTGGTTTCATCCGATTTCTCATCGTTGCAATAACTATCTGTTTTCTGTTGTGTAAAAATTCTTTCAACCATCCTTCCTACTTTATCTACGATATTGTGTTTTTCAATTTTCTTCGCTAATATATTATGGTCCTACTTTGTCAAAAGCTTTTGCAAAGTCTAGATAAACCACATCTGTTTCATTTCCGCTTTTCATATTTTTGAATGTTTCTCACGGTGGACTAACAGTTGGGTTTGTGTACTTTTTCCGGGTACGAAACCGTGTGTCCTATATTAAACAAATTATTTTTATTAAATGTTTCATAATATTTTTTCTTCATTACCCTTTCATACACTTTCATAATATGTGATGTTAGACTCACAGGCCTATAATTACTTGCCTCTAGTCTTGATCCACTTTTGAAAGTAGGGGTGATGATATGCTAATTTGTGCTCATCATAAATGTTGCCTGTATCTACACTTTGTCTTAATAATATTACAAGTGGCTTTGCGATAGAATGAACTACTTTCTTTAACAAAAATAGCAGGGACTCCATCAGGCCCTGCAGCAGCTCCATTTTTAATTTCATTAATTGCCTGCACAATATGAGCTTCATTAATTTCTATGTCAGCTAAATATTCACTATTTTCGTCCTTACTTCTATATCATTATCTTCATTATCTATTCTCGGGGTGAATTCTCTCTTATATCGTTCTGCCAGTATGTTGCAAATTTCCTTTTTTTCATTCGTTAATCTCCCTTCAATTCTCAAAGGGCCTATTTCTATTCTTCTTTTATTCATCTTCATCGATATGAGTATAATAGTTTGGTTTATTTTGCTTGATATTTAATAGGGTTTTTCTTCCAAGTCCGTTTTCATTCTTTTGATTGTATAATCTTTTGTTCTGCATTTTCTATCTTATTTACTTTTTAGTTCTATAACTTTCCATGCATTTTTTTCTTTTGCAAGAGAGAGAGAGAGAGAGAGAGAGAGAGAGAGAGAGAGAGAGAGAGAGAGAGAGAGAGAGAGTAAAACTGACGACATTTATGAAATATAGCCGCCATACAATACTTGCAATGCACTCGGGAGGCAACGGAAAAATGTCCCATGCACTTTCCTGAAGCAGCCTTTTGCAGCATTACGCGACGCTTATCAGTCAATTTATAGCTGCACTACTGACGACGCCTGCCAGAGGATTTCAAGCTATCCGTCTCACAAATATATATCTCTCTCATATAAACGCACACACTGACATACTGACAAACAGACTGACATTATATATAGTATATATAATATATATGTCAATACATATTACATATATATATATATATATATATATATATATATATATATATATATATATATATATATACACTTTCATACGTACATACATGCACATAGAATATTTAGACTACGTACCTATTTGAATTACATAGAGTTTATTGAGATAACTACTAGCCTAGCTCAAGCCACAGGGATGCTGTGAAGAGAGAGAGAGAGAGAGAGAGAGAGAGAGGAGACAGAGATGAGGAGAGAGAGAGAGAGAGACTTCAATCTCCATTCACTTAAGAACAATTTTCCACCTTTTTAACATGAATTTCAAAGAATTTTTCAGCACCTTCATCCTTCAAGGTGCAACGGGCAATAAAGGCAAGAACCGGCAGCTGTAGGGGGTAGAGGATATGGTAACCCCCCCACACTTAACACTCCCCACCTCCCCTACCACCCCTCCAACACATCCCTGCTAGAGAGAAGCTCCCAGCGGGTATGTTTTATATATTATACAAAAAGATAGATTTCCTGAACTTTCATAGGCAAAGGCTCAGAAGTTCATCTCAGCTCTTCGACTTGGGGTTTAAGGCTCCATCCGACTGGTCAGCAAGTTCAAATCTAATGGATTTCAAGTTTATAACTGTATTCCTCTTTGCAAATTGCATTCAGAAAGACTGAGAACTGGTGAGGAGACGAAATCGGCTTATACAAGAAAACCCATCAAAAATCGAGGCGGAAAAAGAATAAATATCAGCATAGGTTAAGACAATCATATAATGAAATTAATCAAACAAGGGTACAGGCAAGACAAAGGCAATGAACGTTGATACTGAAAAATACTGAACGCTGATCCTGAAAAATATCGGTAAAATTAATTTTGTAATATATTTCATAAACCCCCTATGAGATATGGTACATGAGAGAGGAGACACCGACAGGGGGAAAGATATGAATGCATCATGATCTACAATTCTTTTGAAATAAATGAAGATAGGTCGGTGGGGACCGGCAACCTAATCTCTGTATCTAGCACACCTTTATCAACATAAAAAATAAATAAATAAACGAGATTGTCTGAACAACTTGAAAATACACAACTAGCTTTTCCTGGAGCTAGCCCTCCACCTGTGGCACTAGTAACAGCTAGCTAACTCGCAAATGCCCAATCCCTACTTTTACCCTTAAGCAAGTTGATAGGACCGACAGCATTACAAGAATAAAATCATCCCCAACACTATTCATCTTGGTGGGCAAGCCTGACAGAATTGCTCGGAGTTTTATATCAGAGATCAGCCATAGCCTGCAACAAAGTTCTGCTTCTGAGATATCAATATGGACACCATACTTACTATATCTCTCAATGCCAAACATTATAGGGCGGTTGACAAGACCACTACAGGTTTCTCTATTAGCTTTGAAAATGAACTCCGACCCCAACGATGGTATTAGTTTTTTTTATAACCAGGAGTGAAGAAGGCAGTGTAGCTGGCCAGCAAGGTGAGAGAAAACTAATGAACTATGAAAAAGGTCGCAATAATGATGAGAAAGAAAAAAGAACATTTTTTAATATACCCACATCACTTAAAACAATGCTAATGGAATGAAACAAAAAGGAAAGAAATGATCATTCTAACACAAATGTTAGAATGATCATTATGTTTATATAAACATTATGTTTATATAAACATAATGTTTATGTTGCATGAGTTTGAAAGCCTCCTCCAAAAATAATTCCAACTCATTAATTAGAAATCTCCATGAATATCCTATGTAATAGAACGCTCGGCAGGAAGGTGAAAAATTGACAGTTCGTGAAATGGCAATTCCCCTCAAGTGAGAAAATTAACAGCCCAGTTACGAAAATGTCCCGTAATGACAAAAAATAAAAAGCCAGCAGTGCAGAACGAAAGTTGAACTTTAATACTCTGTACATTTTTTTTAATCTAATGAGTAATAATACAAAAAAATGTGACTTGGTAAGATATCAATGCAATATCAGCCAAAAATTTTCCTTGTATATGAAAGGCAATATATATAAAAATCATTCGAAATCAAAATGCTAACAAAACTAAATCATAGACTAGAAGGGAAAGAAACCGACTTAAAATAATGAAAATAAACAATAAACAAAATAAACAAAATCGAGAAATCGAAGATTATCCAAAACCGATGAAATAAGTAAAATGAAAAGAAATAGTTCGAAATAAAGTCTCTCTCTCTCTCTCTCTCTCTCTTCGCCCAATCACCAACCACCACCACCCCCACCACCACCACCGCCACAACACTCCAATATCTGACCCAAGTGTGTTGACTTAGATCGGCAAAGCCATGTTCTCTCCGCTGTATTTACTGAAGTCAGCCATTGAAATACGATCTCTGTCGAGTATACGATCTCTGTCCGGGATCGTAAAACGAAAATAACTCCCACCTACGTATCGTTCGGTCGCCGATTTCCAGACGGACGGGAAATATGAACTTGCATCCTACCTGGTTCAGTCGAGGACACGACAAGAGACGCCTTCCAAATAAGACAGGTCTATCACTGATAAGGAGGAAGATGTCACTCACGTTCCTGATCAAATATATAAGTGTGTGCATGTGGGATTTCGTTTACGCTTGTTCGTATGCAATCTGTTGCAGATAAATTCTCTCGATTTCAACAATTATCTATATTCGTCTTTAGATGCTGAATTCCAATGAGCGCACATATACGAAGAATATATATATATATATATATATATATATATATATATATATATATATATATATATATATATAATATGCTTAAAAAATCACAGCAGATGTACGTGACTTCATTAAATAAGCGCTATATATATATATATATATATATATATATATATATATATATATATATATATATATATATATATATGTGAGATAAAAGGGGTTATAATTAATAATGTATTTTAATATGCCAATGTGATGTGATGTGACCTTTTTTGGAATGTGCAGATTACCCATAGAGACAGAGCCGAACGCAACTACCTGAGAAAGCTGATAAATGATTTCTAGGATGGGCGTGATATGAAAATGCATAGTTAAGCGGGTCAACGTTCGTCAGTTCATGGGATCTTGTTCAAGTCCCTTTGAGAACTGGTTGCGACCAGTTACATGGGGCGTTGACGAAGTGCGCATTCATATGAATGTGTGCGCCTCTTCCATTGATAATGGCATCTTTAGCCAAGTCTATGGGGAGACTTTCAGAGAGGTCCGTGGGAGAAAGACAGAATGCTGGGGATAGCTCTGTGAAAGTTTATTTACTTATTTGTGTGAAGTTCCTGGGCTGGAGATGGGTAAGTGTTATATTACTTTAGCCAAAGGGGTGGCTTGTTGGTTGCTCGTAAAAAGTCATATTTTCATTTAAGCTATTGACTTTGTCTTTACAAGTGCGTATACTTAATTGTGTTGTTCCTGGTCGTCTTTGTAACAGACAATTTTGGCAAGGGAACTAAGTGTTCTGGCAAGGGGACCGAGAGTCCTAGGGAACCGAGAGTCCTAGGGGGCCGAGAGTCCCGTATGGGAGAAGAGATAATTGGTGTGACTAATTTACATACTGGGGTTTAACTAAGTTAGTTAGTCTGTGAGACTTGAGTTATTATCTTTCCATTGTTAAATAAATATTATATTTTTCATAACTCTGACTCTCATTTGATGACCTGTTAGAATGGAGAGAGAGAGAGAGAGAGAGGAGAGAGAGAGAGAGAGAGAGAGAGAGCAAAAGGCTATGACGAGCGAGATAGAGAGAGAGAGAGCAGGCTAGGCCAGTGGTCGCTTGAGAAAGGAGAGGAGAGAGAGAGAGAGAGGAAGAATGTGTTATCAGTTTTTGCCTACCGCTTTGGTTTCACGCATACCAAATAAACACGAGATTCTTATCTCGTAACACACACACACACACACACACACATATATAATATAACGCATACCACAGGAAAATGATAGGCAGAAATCCAAGCGCTTTTGTCTTACTAAGACATTGTCTTAATAAAGACGAAAGCACTTGGATTTCTGCCTATCATTGTCCTGTGGTATGCGCTTTTATATATATATATATATAGTATATATATATATATATATATATATATATATATATATATATATATATATATATATATATAGAGAGAGAGAGAGAGAGAGAGAGAGAGAGAGAGAGATGTAATAAAACTTTCATAGCATTCAGTATTAACAGAAGTGGCTTTACAGCTTTAACTTAAAGAGCTCTCTCGCTCTCTCTCTCTCTCTCTCTCTCTCTCTCTCTCTCTCTCTCTCTCTCTCTCTAGCGACTGTCGATCTTTTTATTAAATTCCAAAGAACGAAAATAATAATAAATGAAAAAACCCTATCATCTCAGTACTCAAATTTTATGTGAAAACTCAATAACATCCCCAAAATGACCATGAGGCCTCCACCTCACTGCAGCAGCGAAATGAATCTCTCGATACGACCGAATGGAATTTTGCTGACTGGCTTTTTTTCGAAAGGGGGGGGGGGGGGGGGTGGGGGGGGGGGGCGTGGGGAAGAGGGGGGGGGGGCGGGGATAGGACATGTTTGGTAGGAATTTTCCTAAGAGATGAGGGAGTCAGGGGAATTGACGGATTAGGAGAGAGAGAGAGAGAGAGAGAGAGAGAGAGAGAGAGAGAGAGAGAGAGGCTGTCTTAACGGAAGGGTTGGGTGAATGAAAGGGGAATAAGGGAAGGAGATGGGGATGAGGGAAATTTGATGGGGAATCTGGGAAGACGAAGGGGTCCTGACGAAATGGGAGGGAAGGAATAGGGAGAACTACGAAGGATAAGGGAAGGGAAGGTGAGGGGAAACTGACGGAAAAGGAGAGAGGCGGAATTTACCAAATACATCTTTACTGAGGAAGACGGCGAGAAGAATTTATAGTGAGAAAACTGAGGAGGAATCTACTGAGGAGACTGGTGAGAATGAATTGGTAGAGGGAAGTGTGAAGGTAGATTTACGAAGGATATGGAGGAATTTCCAAGGGGGCTGGGTGGTGAAGGGGGCATTAACGAAAAGATGACGGATCGACGACGACGAAGAAGAAGAAGAAGAAGAAGAAGAAGAAGAGAGAGAGAGAGGGAGAGAGAGAGAGAGAGAAAACTTAACCAGCCCTTTATCTGTAACTCCGGAAGCGTTAAGTGGCGCTTCTAAGTTCTGGGAAGAATTGTATCCCGGAAAGCGCAAGCAAGCAAAGTGCTTTCCCGCAAGTGAGGCGCTTTGGTTATCAGCATGCTCGAGTTCCGCTGCTGTCCGAGTTCCGACATTTCTGTTTCTCTTTCATTTATTTGCTGTTTTTTAATTCTTTTTTTTTTTTTTGTTTTTTTTTTTTTTTTTTGTGGGGTGTTGGGGGGGTTGTACAAGAAAAATGACGGTACATAAATCAGATGTTTAAGAAAATAAGAATGTACGAATCACGTACTTGGCAATGATGGTACATGAATCAAACGTATAAGAAATGACGGTACATGAATCAGATGTACAAGAAAATGGCGGAACATGAATCAGACGTATAAGAAAATGACGGTACATGAATCAAATGTATAATAAAATGAAGGTACATGAATCAGACGTATAAGAAAATGACGGTACATGAATCAGACATACAAAAAAATGACGGTACATGAATCAGATGAACAAGAGAATGACGGTACATGAATCAGACGTATAAGAAAATGGCAGTAGATGTTTCAATGTACAAGAAAATGACGGTACATGAATCAGACGTATGAAAAAATGGCGGAACATGAATCAGATGTACAAGAAAATGACGGTACGTGAATCAGATGTACAATAAAATGACGGTACATGAATCAGACGTACAAAAAAAGACGGTATATGAATCAGACGTATAGGAAAATGACGGTACATGAATCAAACGTATAATAAAATGACGGAACATGAATCAGACGTACAAGAAAATGACGGTACATGAATCAGACGTACAAAAAGAGACGGTATATGAATCAGACGTATAAGAAAATGACGGTACATGAATCAAACGTATAATAAAATGACGGTACATGAATCAGACGTATAAGAAAATGACGGTACATGAATCAGAGTATAAAAAAAGACGGTATATGAATCAGACGTATAAGAAAATGACGGTACATGAATCAAACGTATAATAAAATGACGGTACATGAATCAGACGTATAAGAAAATGACGGTACATGAATCAGACGTACAAGAAAATGACAGTAGATGATTCAGATGTACAAGAAAATGACGGTACATGAATCGCGGTACATGAATCAGACGTACAAGTAAATGACGGTACATCAAATGTAGTTTCAAAATCATAAATCATTATAAAAATCGCCTTCAAAAATGAAAAAACAAAATGAAATTGAAAAAAGTTTAAAATATACATATTTCAATTTACATACAATATTTTTGGGGTTTTGTATAAGAAAATGAGGATGAACGAATCACTTGTACACGAATCATGTAAAGCTGTTTACGAACTTTGCTGTCTGGGAGGTCATCCTTGATTACGAAAAAATTCAGCTCCTATCCAAATCGAAGTAAATGTTTTCTATTGGCGAAAAAAAGGTCCGTCTGATTTGTCGTCTTCTTTTAACGTATTCCCTATTAAGCAAAAGGATTTATTGGCGAAAAGAAAGAATTAATGTATCTCTCGTAAAAAGCGACCCTTGAGGGATTTCGGGGATAGTTATCTAAAACTATTTCTTGGAAATTATCATCTTTATGATATTTACAGTCTTTTGTTTATATTTGTACAGTCATCCCCAATGGGCTTTGTATTAAACACGCCGCAAAGGTGGATACATATACCTAGTTAAAACCCGTGGAGGTCACTCTCTTAAGAGAGCTCCGAATCCATTGCAGGAGGTCCTCACCAAAAGCCAATTCTGGAAGACCCTCAAAGAGAAATACTGAAGCGGTGTGGTACAAAAACCCCGATCATTTCATTACGTATTCCCTGTTGGAAGATGTTTGGCAAATACTCATAATGAAGAACAAGCACTGGGAGCGAGGGACTGAGGAGTGATCTGAGACCTGGGAAGAATATCGTCAGATCCATGGCTCAAGGGGAGGAGAGAATGAATCTATTCATACAGCTCTTACCTAATTCTGAATGGCCAAAATTCACCGTCGATTTAAAAGAAATGATTGTTGATTTATGAATTATAGTTTTCAGGACGGAAATTAAAACACTTTTTGTGGTCAAATAAAGCTTTAAGGAATCAGCATCATATTTTTCTTCCACTGCAGATAAAATGTCAATGCCAAACATTCATGCACTACATTCAAAATTCATTCATAAAAAATTTTATACAAATTTCCAAAAATGTATAATATGTACCTATAAACATTATACGTCATCGTTCTGCTTAGCGCACGATACATCTTCCAACTTGAAGAAATCTTGAATGTATTTGAGATGTCAATGCAAATATTACAATGACATCAGCAGAGAACCCACGATTCTGCCCTTTGTCTTCTAACCCATTCGCCTAATCGATGAAAATTAAGATTACCTAGAATGCAATGGTACAAAGACGCCAAACAGGTTTTATTTTCAAAGCCAGTACCCAGGCAAGAGGACTTTAAACTCTTTCATTATATATATATATATATATATATATATATATATATATATATATATATATATATATATATATATATATATGTATATATATATTATACATATATATGTATATATATGATATAAAAATTTACATGAGACAGACAGAGAGAGAGAGAGAGAGAGAGAGAGAGAGAGAGAGAGAGAGAGAGAGAGAGAGAGAGATTCGCTCCTAGTTCTCACGAACAAGAACCCAATTGTTCATTACATTCTCAGCATTGTTCCTCTTTGCCGCTCACTTCATTACACACACACACACACAAAAGCAAAAACACGCCCACACGGGATTACTGCAACATCACGCTCCAAGAACCGCGTACTACAGCAACCAATATGGCACTATAGGAGATGGCCCTCGAAAGAGCTTTGTAGCGGCCATCCACTTCAACTCTCCATTACTGAGCATGAAAAGGCCCCTCACAATTTGAGCAGTGAAAGAGAATGGCAGCTTTGTTGATACTGATAGTTACCCCTCTTTGGAAGCCTGTGAGCTAAATTAAACGGTGCTTTCCCAAAGCACCAATCTTCAGTACACGGAAACTTGCGTCACGATGGGTTTACGAGGGCGTTGGGACTTGCTCGCCATGCGCGTTAAATTCGGTTGTTTACGCGCTCTTGAGCATCTACGCCTCTATTCATGCTTTTTTTTTTGGTGGAGCCTGCATAAAGGCATAAACGCATTTTACTCGTAATGCTTTTGCAATACCTTACGTTTCGCAAATCCTGTATGCATGTTATTTTTATTTTTAAAAAATGCATGCAATTCAGCCAGGTACGTAGGTTTTTCTTCAATAACACCTGTAACCAAGCATTTACCACCTTGTGTCATAGCCTCTTTCGGCATAATCCTAATTAACGCAACTATTGCTAAAGGAGTTCCATGACTAGGTGGAGCTAATGTGAGATCTCTGAAGCCAGGACATCATAGTTCTTCCTCAACTCCATTCGACTGATATACAATCATAATTTCTCAAACAACCAAATAAAGTTTTCAATCAAGTGCCTTATCATTCTCGTTATCGCTACTAGTATCACTCGGCTCTGGATCGTACAGAATTTCTCCAAAGGATGTGTTCCTTTCGCCTGCGTGTTCGGAATCGGACGAGATGTCAATGGCATCATCGGGGAGCATTATAAGGAACTTCTTCATTTTCCTTATCTCCATCCCATGTTATAGAATCACCTTCTGATCGTCATTCAAAAGAGATATTCCAGAAATTCTACATCATTTGCGAAAACGTTTTGCATTATTTTCTGAGAAGGTTTACGGAAGACCGAAGTTCACGGTCGAAATCTAACCGTTTAGGGTAGACGTAGTTTACTGGACGTAGCTGACGTAGAGTACCGAATGTACCTTCCAGGTCAACTACGGCCGTTCAATGAACTTGGGAGTTACATATACGTTTCTACAGAGAGGTCACGAGACTCACCTGCGGATTTTATCAAGTATAAACGTGGGAAATTCTCCTGAGAGACATTGCAGATTACAAGACATTCCTAAGCTTTAGGATTAAACAAAGACCACTGATAACTTGGCTGGGTTGTGGAACGCTTCTTTACCTTTGGCCGATTATAGCTCGGCCACTGGTCGGAAAGGGTTGAAATTAATACGAACGCTCATTTCAATACTGGAAGAAATAAAGAGGAAACTCAAAGATTAAAATGTGGAAAAGGCGATAATATCCAGCCAAGTATATTGAATGAATCATCTTTCTTCTTCTTTATCTCCAGCTTTTCCCATCTTTATATGGGGTTGCTGTTTGTTATTAGTCTTCTCCATCTTCTGCGATCGGAATTCATATATTAAACGGAAGGAGCAATAACAACAAAAGAGACGCCATAAATAAAAAAAAAAAAATTAGATTACTATACTACACAGCTGTCTCTTTCAAACATACAAAAGATACCAAACTAGTGAGAATCTTCAGAACTGCGATGGAGTATAGAATTATCTTCGCAAGAGCACTCGATAACCGCCCACGCCCCCAAGTTCAAACATTTCCCAAAAACTATTTTCGTTGCGAATTCACGGAGTTTTATTTTTATTTATTTTTTTTTAAACAAACAACAAAACAGCACTCACGAGGAGATTTTTTATTTTGGTCAGAAAAGCAAGAAAAGGAATAGAATGCTCCGAAGTTTCTTCAGCGCAATCAGTTTCCTGTACAGCGTATAATGCTGTATGAAACTTTCAGCCACGGTCTGGTGGTGGACTGTCCTACAGCGCTGCCAGATGCATAATCATGGCTAAATTTAATCTTGAATAAAGTAATAACTACTGAGGCTACATGTCCGAAATTTGATGTTTGATGATTGGAGGGTGGATGATCAACATAACAATTTGCAGCCCTCTAGCCTCAGTTTTTAGGATCTAAGGGCGGACAGACAAATCCATCTCAATAGTTTTCTTTACCAGAAAGCAAATATACCTAAGTATAACGTTTATTTGTAGGTTGGCTATCTTCCTGGTTATTCTGTCATGTCTGAGTAATAATGGGATGAGTGACTGACTGCCAAGAAATAAACATAAGACCCCTTGAACATCCATAAATGATTCATGAAAACCGACCAGGTAGCAATTTTCAGAGTAATCTTCTAAGGGGAGAAACAGACAAGAATATATATATATATATATATATATATATATATATATATATATATATATATATGTATATATATAGGTATACATTAATAAGCGAATAACACAGGAAAATGATACAGAAATCCAAGCGCTTTCGTGTTAGTAGAGAGAGATTCGCTAATTTATAGAAATCCCGCTTATCTACTATGATTTAATGTATATATATATATATATATATATATATATATATATAGATATATATATATATATATAGATATATATATATATATAGATATATATAGATATAAAAGTTCCTATATTTACCACACTTAATATTCGCTAATTTATAGAAGTCACGCTCATCTACTGTGATTTAATATATATATATATATATATATATATATATATATATATATATATATATATATATATATATAAATATATATATATATATATATATATATATATATATATATATACACAGATATAAAACAGTTCCTATATTTATCACACTTAATATTAAGTGCACTGACTGACTTTATTTTTTAATGTGGATATCCGTTGGAAAATTTCTCAACCTCTCAAACACGTTGACCTGACAGGTGTGTCAATGTACTTTTAAAATTACCAGTAAAACTGCAATAATTCCCGAACGCCTATGAGTCGAAGTTCCAGGCAAATGCTACGTAAATTAAAAGGATCAAAAGGATGACGAAAAATGAAATCAATTTACAGACATACAAAAAAAAATGATATTAACTGTCAGCACACGACGAGAGAGGAATATACGTTAATGAGAAACCAATAACGAGATACCGAATGAAACATCTGCCACAAAACAGGTGAGGGGATCCGAGCCTCTTCCTAAGAGGGGTGTAAGAGGTGCCTCTTGAAACCCACTTCCGTGAAGCGTTATTGACAGTTTTAAAGACCTCCCGCAAGAATCAAAGCCAAGCACCGGTATCAAAATTCACGGGGAAAACTTCCTATAACGAAACGCAACTTGACTACCATCCGCCAGTAGCAAATAGCTTTAACTAAGAAAACGCTACCTACGGATGAATTACCTTGAATAAAAACTAAAAAATTCGGAATATTTTATTCGTAGATCTTCTCAAGAGTTCATTCCACATGTGGCACGTTCTACACTTAACTATATATCAGGTAATTTGAGGTTTGTCTAATATTGTGACATTGTTGTTATCAAATACCGGACAACTTGCAACTATGCTTTTTTTCCTATACTGACAGATTGAAACAAACTACAGGTGTGAGAACCTATGGTTTTTTTTTTATTCAGTTTGTCTGTATGTAAAGGTCGGTCACATAACTTCTTCCCCCACTCTCAAACAATCATTAAAAGGAGGAGGAGGAGGAGGAGGAGGAGGAGGAGGAGGAGGAGGAGGAGAGAGAGAGAGAGAGAGAGAGAGAGAGAGAGAGAGAGAGAGAGAGAGACTGCCTTATCACCAAGTCACCTCGTCCTTGAGCCCAGGTTAGTTGCGGGGAAAAAATCCACGTGTCAAGGGGAAAAAACTCTGTTTAGCGGTCTGGCATTAAACCCAGCTGGACTTAAACATGATCTCGTATGATGATACGAAACTGGGATAAAAGGGTTTACGTTTGTTTGATATGAATTTTGTTTTGGGTGGGAGTGGGAGATGGGGGTTGGAACATCTACCACCTATTTTTTAACTTATATATATATATATATATATATATATATATCACAAATGATCTACATTTTTTTTATAAATCCTGCGCTGTCATAACATTCATATATCCTCCCTACATGCGCGAATGCTTACAATACTTTCTTTATTGTTTTACCGTGGTTTTAAATCTTTAAATTTGCCAAGCTTAAACGTTTGTTTGTTTGTTTGTTTGTATAGTGTTTTTATGTTGCACGGAACCAGTGGTTATTCAACAACGGGACCAACGGCTTTACGTGACATCCGAAGCACGTCGAGAGTGAACTTCTATCGCCAGAAACACACATCTCTCACCACTCATCTCTCACCACTTAATGTAATGCCCAAGAATCGAACTCGCGGCCACCGAGGTGGCACGCCAACACCATACCGATCACGCCACTGAGGCGCTTCAAACTTAAACATGTTTAGCCTAATGAGGTCATCCTAATCCTGAAACTAGAGAGTTGTACCTAAAACTGAAACCTATGTGATGTATTTAACAGAATAACAGGTTAAAGATTGTGTCCCCCCCACCCTCCACCCCCCACCCCCCCAAAAAAGAAAAAACAGAATCGAGAAAAAACGTTAGAAGCAGCATTTTCTTTATTATTCTAAATTCATTTACAATAACAATGATTCATCTGGCTAGCAATCAACGAATACCTCGTACGTGTTACAATATTAGAGGGCAGTCAATTTGCACTGTTTACGATACGCTACACGGCATCGCGACACATGAGTTACTTAATTATACAAAATTATATCTCCTTTCCTCTTCGTGATAATCTTCGCATTTGCAAAGTCAAACTTGAAGTTAGACGTATCATGTTCTGAGGAATAATAAACATAGGAAATAATGCTAAGGTAGAGAATTTCATTCTTGCACACAACAATTCGAGTCTTCGAAATTTATAACTATAGCTGATTCACTTAAGGTAGATTCTTGGGTGAGCCTATCCCTACGCGAAGTTGGTTTGGTGGCCGCTGATTGGCTGGGAGCTGCCAATCAGCGGCCGCCAAATAAACGCCTAGTAAGCATAGGGCTCATCCAAGAATCTACCTTAAGTGAACCAGCTATAGTGCGCTCAATAGGAGTAGATACAATACAAACCTCGTGCACCTGAAGTCAAAATTCTACGGCGCTAATGAACTTCGCCAATTAAACGCTTGATTTTCGAAGACTGAGAAAAGGCCAAGACGATTACCTGTTCACGCTTGTAATTCGCAATGTCTGACTCAGGCAAAGGTCAAGAAGCTTCCCTTGTTATTAGTGTTCCCGAACATTTGAAAACCTTAAGGAGCTTAACTACATGCTGCTGCAAAGCCCCTAACATTTTATTATCAAATGTTGAACGTGTCTCTCTCTCTCTCTCTCTCTCTCTCTCTCTCTCTCTCTCTCTCTCCCTCCTTTTCAACAAAACTATAGAACACTAAATACGGGAGACACGTAAAAGATACTGTGCTGTCATTATGACATAATGTTTCATAAGCCTAATAGATGAAAATCAGAAATATTAGTTAGCACTGAAAACAAATACAAATATGTATATTCAAGCACGTTGTCTTCTCCCCCTACCATAATCAAGACAAAAGGAAATCAAATAAAAACAAAAACGAAATCCGGCACCCAAAAATACAAAGAATTACTCGCAAAATTCCGTGATATCGAAAGGACGATCTAAAGAAAACGAGAGACACATTGAACTTCCAATAAAAGGGAGGACTTCGCTAATATCGCAGCTCGCGCCCGAATCCCAATGAGGAGAAACAGCCGCTTTCGAGATATTTATGGCAGTCTCTGTGAAGCTGTTTAGAGACGAGAGAGAGATAGAGAGAGAGAGAGAGAGAGAGAGAGAGAGAGAGAGAGAGAGGGCGGATCGCTTTGGTTGCTGCAGCTGTTTCCGCTGATTATTTAATAATATATATTGCCTCCGATACTAACATCACTACAGATGATCAATATTAAATCATTCAATAGTGATTAAATAAATTCTACAGTGGTTATTCATTGAGGACAATTTCACGCGAAGAAAAAACATTTTCTTTATATTTATAATATATATATATATATATATATATATATATATATATATATATATATATATATATATATATGCATGCTTTAAAAATCACCGTAGATGCACGTGACTTCATTAAATAAGCGAATACCACAAGAAAATGATAGGCAGAAATCCAAGCGCTTTCGTCTTTACTCAGACATTATCTTAGTCAGGACGAAAGCGCTTGGATTTCTGCCTATCATTTTCCTGTGGTATTTGCTTATATATATATATATATATATATATATATATATATATATATATATATATATTATATATATATATATATATATACACGTATACATCACATATACGTATATAATGGCAGGAAGTGTTTTACGAATGTATAATAGCGATGCAGAAAATCCAGTAATAACCATTTCACTCCGCGTGTGACATCAAGAGCCCTCTATTGCCAGCCACTGGAATTGTAATAGGATATTGTCGACGGGGGGGAAAAAAAAAGGCTCGTCCTCACTTAATTAAACTGGCCAATGACGCTCACTAAAACCACAAAGGTAATGGGTCACACGAGGCCTATGTAACGGTTCGGTAAATATGCGGCTCAAGGGACTATGCCGTTAGACGAACTTTAAAATTTACCGAGGTATACGTACATAGGCATACGTACATAGGATGCAATTAGGTATTAAGGTGGGCGCATGCGTTCTCACACACACTAAAAAACACAGCCTACTGTGCACCGTATGAGGTGCACTGGCTGCACTAACCCCTCACGGGGTCACGGAGGTTGGGAGGTATAGTAAGTCATAGACGGATCTTTGTGTATTTGATGGTAATTAGCTGAATGAATGCGAGGTCTGGTACAGTTCCTGGAATCGCTAACAAAACTAAGATTATACATATAGTGTATATTTAACATAGTATGTAATACATGCGAAGAAATGTGATTATATACATATATGCGTATTTTTTTATATTTTCATATGAAATTCTCGTTAAATTTATTTACTTTTAGTTTTGTTTAAATTTAATACGGAGTCATTAACCTAGAGAATGTGACGGCAGTTTTAATAGTTAACGCCGATAATCCAACGTTGTTCAGAGCTGCGTAGACACGAACTTTTGAAGCCTCACGTAACTTTTAACACTGCATCATTTAGAAGCTGGTGCTGGACTGCAGCTATGGGGTGAGGTACGGTAGTAGGGTTTGGTAACATCAAAACCTCTTCCCGAAAACCTTACTGATAGCCAGGAGAGAACAGAATTATTACTTTCTGGGAGAACAGTGTTTTTATTACTTTCTCGAGCCAATCTATCAAGGGAGGAGAGGTGTACAATTGAATATATATATATATATATATATATGATATATATATATATATATATAATATATATATATATATATACATATATATATATATCAATGAGAGAGAGAGAGAGAGAGAGAGAGAGAGAGAGGAGAGAGAGAGAGAGAGTGTTCATCCCCAAGATGTTCATCATATGTTGCTATTCACCACGGACAGCCATGGGTAAAATTTTCGTAAAAATCTATATCTAATCTTTTTGTAATCCTGCTAACTAACAAACAGCCGAACCATAAAGGAAAAAAAGAAGAAAAGAACAGCGCTCCTTAAGTGCTTCTTCCAGCTACGTAATAATATATATATATATATATATATATATAATATATATATATATATATATATATATATATATAAATAAGAATAAGATTTTCCCATCCCTTTGTCCCGGTAATCTCTTCTCATTAATGGTTTCGAACACTAGAAAACCATCTGGAGAGCGACTTCTGTGTCACGCCATTTATCTCGACCACTATCGCGTCGGTGCGAGGATGGGGGTGATAGGGATCAGGAGGGGGGGTAGGGGGTGGGGGTGGGAGGAATAAAAGACGAAGGAGAGCGAAAAGAGCCATTAATGGCACAGTTGGTTTGTTGCTCAGATAGTTGCCACATATCATTTCCTCTTCTCTCTCCTTTGGGGCTGATATTCGCCATATATAATTTCTCTCTCTCTCTCTCTCTCTCTCTCTCTCTCTCTCTCTCTCTCCTGTCCCAGACGCAGCCATAAATCATTGCAGGACCAACCACACATTTCCATTCCGAAATTGGTCCGAGCGACTGAGTGCTCGGAGACACCTACCATTTTCTCAAATGGTCGGCTTGATCCTTGAAATGGTCAGGTCACATAAAATGCAGAGCAGTCCTTACGAATTTCTGTAATCAAATGATTCAAACGTTGACAACACATCCATCACGACCTACAAATCAACAAATACAAGAATAAATCTAAAGTTCTATTTTTGTTCGTTCGTATCGTCTATGCTTTGATGACGGCCGATAAAGCAACGCACATATTATATAAAAAAAAAAAACAACTTCAGTCTCGATTATTCATTCGTATTGACATCCGATGAATTATAGATTATAGAATTTAGGCCATAGGCCAAGCGCTGGGGCCTCTGAAGTCATTTAGCGCTGAAAGGAAAATTGACAGTACAGTTTGAAAGGTGTGGCAGGATGGAAACCTAGCAGCTACACTATGAAATAATTGGAAAGTCAGATGGAAGAAACAATATGAATGGAGGTACAGTAAAATGAATGAAAGAGGTTGCAGCTAAATGGCAGAAAGGACGCTGCACAGACCTTCAGTAATGCCTACAGTGCGCCACGTGAGGTGCACTGACGGCACTACCCCAACCCCCTACGTCAACAAACAGAAGAATAAAGTCTCCTTTGTATAACTAGAAGAACCACCAACGTATTCAGAAATCACCGAACGATTCAGGCTTCAAAAATACTGCATCCTCGACTTCCCATCGACAATAACAGGATCCCGTGCAATTCTAAGTGGAATATTATTCCCGATCTGTTATCAGCGCTTGGGTTCGACTTATCGCCCGGGATATAAATATATATTTTTGAAGCGAAATCTTCACTCCCCAATGCACAGACAACAGACAGAGATTCGTCAATATCTTACTTAAGTAATCCTCTTACGTGTTTCCAAATGCATAAGATCATCTCTCGTGACACTTCGGTGTTTCGCGCTCTGTTGGAAAAGTCTGGTACGACGAAACTGTTTTTGCTGTGCTTGCAGTAGTTAGGTTAAGCGGGCCTTAAGCCCAAATGCGCTCTTCCTTGTACGAACCTTTAAAAAATAAATAAATAAATAAATAAATAAATAAATATATAAAAAATAAAAAACAACCTTAAGAAAAAATCCGAAAAAAACCTGGAAAACCAATATCGATTGCGCCTCGGCTAACCCAAGTATTAAATTGTGTATTTGTGCTTAATCGACTTTGGAGGGTCGTAACCACGGTGGAGATTACCTGCTGTGAACGGAAACCTATATTACCTTGTGTAGGTAACCCCTTTATAGCTGTTATATATATATATATATATATATATATAATATATATATATATATATATATATATATATATATATATATATATATAATAATGTGTGTGTGCACATACTGACGAATTTTACATTTTTGCACGTTTATACAAAATGAAAACAGGTCAACAACTGCCCCCAAATAATTGGCGTCGTACAAAAAAAAAAAATGCGAAATAAATCGGAAATAGCTATATTGACTCTAAATTTAGTTGTTTATTGGATTTCCAATTCCGATTCCCGTCCTTACGTTATTTTCCAACTGCGCAAAATTTCCGAATTCATTTACGTATCAACATATTGTTTTGTGTACCACCCAAGTGAAATTGAGTTGGTTTACATTCTTTACGAGGGACCGTTAAACTTGACTGCAACACTGAAAGAACACCGATCCCTTCCATGCAAAAAAAAAAAAAAAAAAAAAAAAAAAAAAAAAAAAAAAAAAACACTTTCCAGCGGTTCCTGTATTTAAAAGAATTCTAAAAATAAAACTTTCTAAAACGGTTATTGCTGTGCCAATATTACACTTCCTTTTTCCTTGCGAAATAGTTATTGTATTTCAAGAATCATTCATTGTAGAACAATACTTTTATGTGTCAGTGTATTTTCCTTCCTGACGGAATTACTGTCCATGTTTATATGCGTAGATTTTGGGAAGTGCTCGTTATAAACGTGGAGTTTAAACGTGTCCTGAGTTGTTAATAATAACAAAGCGAGTTAACCATCATATTGGAGAATGCTACGCAAAACGTACCAAAACGTATGGAAAGAAAAGCATAATTTGTTCACCAGTCATTACAATTACAGAAGAAAAGTTCACACTCTAAGAAAACACTGATATAAACAGAAATATTTTTTTAAATCACCGACAACTAGAAAACAAAATAATTAAAACGTCGACCTGCTCCAAGTGTTTGCAACGAGCGCTGGTCACCCTAATGACTTTTTCTAGCCAAGGCCCCAAGGACAGATAAGTAAGCATACTTTGGTTCAACCAGACCACTGAGCTGATTAACAGCTCTCCTAGTGCTGGCCCGAAGGATTAGATTGTTTTTACGTGGCTAAGAACCAAATTGGATACTTAGTAACGGAACCTACAGCTTATTGTGGGATCCGAACCACATAATATCGAGAAATAAAATTCTAATCACCAGAAATAAATTCCTCTGGTTCCGCATTGGCCGCAGCGGGGAGCGAACTCGGGCTACTAAATAGATAAGCGGGTAGGCAACCCACCCGTCCAATGAGGAACTCCAAAGGACAGACCATATAGGAGAATGGTCTACCTCAACCAAAAAGTCAGTAATAGACCTGCCTCTTAAAAGAAAGTTGGAAGAGTCAGAAAAAACAGAAGCTGACAGACAATCACAAAGCCTGGAAGGAGATGGAAATAAAGGGTTAAAAACTGGCGTTAGAACCACGCTCTTCGAGGTACGAGAATTAAAATGCCAAATCAAAATCATACGATAATGAAGCATATTAAAACCGACTGGTCTTGATCAGCCAACTATAAAGAATAACTGTTTAAGTATGTGCTATTCACGACCCTTTTTCGACATAACTCTGCCTCTCTTTTTTTTCAGAGTGCGGAACAATAAGCCTGCACCTTGAACGCGTCGAACAACAAAAATGAAAAATGAGCCAAGACATCGCCTGGAAATGAAACAAAAGGAAGCCACGCCCACACAAATCCCAATCTCGGAATACAGGCTCTGCGGTAAAGCACAAGTCTTTTTGTCCCGTATTGAAAATAAACAGGTAAAAAATGAGCCAAAGTTTCTTCGGCGCAATCGAGTTTTCTGTACGGCGTATAATGTTGTATGAAACTCTCAGCCACGGCTCATGAAACTTTCAGAAACTCTCAGCCACGGCCCATGAAACTTTCAGTTGCGGTTCATGAAACTTTCACCCACAGCCCGATGATGGCCTGTGCCAGACGCACGATCATGGTTAACTTTAACTAAAACAAAATAAAAACTACTGAGGCTAGAGGGCTGCAATTTGGTACCTTTGACGATTGGAGGGTGGATGATCAACATACCAATTTATAGCATTCTACCCTCAGTAGATTTTAACATCTGAGGGCGGACGGAAAAGTGCGAACGGACAGTCAAAACCATCTCAATAGTTTTCGCTTACAGAAGATTAAAAATCTAAACTCATCGAATCTCGGATATACATTACTCATATCAGGCATTAAGACGAATTATCAGAAATGTGTTTTCTCTCACTTCTGCAACTGTAAAAAATGAACAAGTTGCGGCAAATCTTTTTCAGAAGCCAGTTCAAACATCATTTGGACAGCGTTACACCAACTGCAAGATTACATCCTTGAAATATAAACCTTATTAGGGAAAGAATGAGAATTATGAGACGGCTCACTTACGAGGGTCCACTAATGCAGAGGAGAAAGCATAAAGGAAAAAGCACATTGCATTTATTTTTAATAACAGCTGTCACTCTATGTAAATTCGTTACAATATACTTCTTCGTCGGTCATTTCTAGTGTTGTTCCTTTATTATCATTATTATATTAGTGCTGCAAAATTCACAATCTCGTGAAAAAACAGTTTTTGTAATAAAATCCACAATTCTATAGTAAATTGTATTAGTATGTACAAGACAAAAACTAAGACTTTTGGCATCAGTGTTTACTATATAATTGTGGATTTTCATTACACATTATCGTCATTAACTATGATTATTACGAGCTTGCTGGCGCGCACTACGCTGCGTTGGAACCCGGCGCTGCCCCGTCATGGCTCCCCTACCCTCCCTACCTCCCCATACCTAACCCGCCCATACCCGAGCCGGACAAACAGGTTAGCAGGAGGAGGGTACATGTGTCACGTCTCCCCCTACCCTCCCGATCTCCTACCTACTCCTCCCCCACCAGGGGCGGACAAACAAGAAAGATCCACTGGAATGTTATTATTATTATTATTATTATTATTATTATTATTATTATTATTGCTTTAGCTCCAGCAATCATCCCACCCAAGGGGTTGCAGATTTACGTCGTAGCTAAGAATGCAAGCACGTCAGACAGAGAAAGAGGTCTATCGTCGCATTGAACTCAAACTAGAAGTAAGGCCACAAGGCGAAACAATCTTCTTCTACCGTTTCCTCGGGTAACAGACCAATTCCGACTCGATCGATGTTATTAGTAACAGATCCGCAGCCAGTCTCGCCTGAAGGATGCGAATGAACTCGCAATCAAATAGAGCCTGAAAATTAGATTGTAAAATTGCCCCAACGTCGAATTACAGATCTACTGGTAGGTATATTACGTCACGGGCCGATTTTCTGATCTAAGTGAGACGATTTTTTATATCGGTTTTGAGATGAGGCGGGGATAATATTTCATACGTCTGTTTTGTGTTTAATGTAGGAAAATAATTTTATTCTTGCCTGCAGTTGCTAGCAATTTTATGAAGTAAATAAGAGGCATGGTGTGAAACTCTGGGATCAACCAACCTGGAGAGACAGATGCAGTAGTTTGCTGATCTTATTTCTATTTTCGAAGTTGATCTGAGTATGCAAGAACTTGAAAAAGAACTTGAAGCAATTATACTAGGAATGGAATGGAATACAGATTTTTGGCCCAAGACCAAGCACTGGGACCTATGCAGACATTCAGCGCTGACTGGGAAACTAATATTCGAACGGTTAGAAAGGTGTGACAGGAGGAAAACCTCGCGGTTGCACTAAGACACATTACTGTTAGAAAAGGGATGGAAAGTAAGATGGTAGAAAGAGAATATGAAGAAAGGTACAGTAAAAAGGAATGAAAGGGGTGGCAGCTAATCAAAAGACTTTATGAACTACTGCTAAAATCAACTTTACGTTAGCTGCTGAATGAAAAATAAAGTGAACAGGCACACTTTCGTTCTCAGGCGGATTAAGCATACAAACTGGGAAGAGTGAGAGAGAAGAAAATTCAAGAGAATAAGAAGGGAAGAGACCCAAGATACAGCCAGCGAAAGTAGTGAGAGGCAATAGGTACCTCTCTCATTCAAGTGGTGTGTGTGTATTCGTGCGTGTTTGTTCGTATCTATTTTTTTCTTTTATAAGGGGAAGTGGATGCATCACCGGGTCTGCTTTAAAAACACCACTTGCATTAAGTTAACGACAAGTGACACTTCCCACATACCACTCGCTCCTGAGCTTCGAGTTAATTTTGTTTACTCCCTGGTGCTGTTCAATTAGGGAGAAAAGCATCGGGATTTCGTGTACTAGCCCAGAGAAGAAGAAAACTTTGTGTATTTCTTTTCTGCTTGCGACCAATCACGTACAGCAACGCCGCTACTTCGTCCATAGCAATTTTGAATGCTGAAAGATGAAGCTACGGAGTAGAGCCAGTCATACGCAGCGCTAAACCAATCCTATTAGGTAATTTATTCCTAAACACACACACACACACACCACACACATATATATATATATATATATATATATATATATATTTATATATATATATTTATATATATATATATATATATATATATATATATATAGTATATATTAAAATGAACGCTGAGGAAAAAAGTGGAGAGGGAATTGCGAAAACGTTTTACTCAAGCAACCGATGTTGACGCCACTAAATATCAGTGTTAACGATGACTGCATGAATGAAATATGAAATTTAAGCTACAAAACAGTGGTTCCCAACCGGTGTGCCAACGGTACCAAAGATGTGCCGCCATTTTTGATGAAAAAATACATTAAAAAAATTTTTTTCTTTTATCATCGATTCTCTTACACATCTTGTCGAGATGTATTTAAGAATAAGCTCGACAAATATCTAAGCTGCATCCCAGACCATCCAAGATTGGAAGATGCAAAATATACCGGAAGATGCATTAGCAACTCTCTGGTAGACATTTGAGGTGCCTCACACTGAGGGACCTGGGGCAACCCGAACGAGCTGTAAGGTCTGTAAGGTAAGGTATCAAGGATGAGCGAACATCAGAGTAATGAGTATTTTTCATTTTCAGTATTTTTCACTTTCAGTATTTTTCATTTTCAGTATTTTTCACTTTCAGTATTTTTCACTTTTAGTATTTTTCACTTTCAGTATTTTTCACTTTTAGTATTTTTCACTTTCAGTATTTTTCATTTTCAGTATTTTTCACTTAGTATTTTTCACTTTCAGTATTTTTCACTTTTAGTATTTTTCACTTTCAGTATTTTTCACTTTCAGTATTTTTCATTTTCAGTTCCTCCGCGGACACAGATTTTGTCGCTGCGATACAGAATTTATTGAAGAACACTGACACCCACTGTTTTCTAATAAGGTTGCAGGGGACTACCGAAAGGCCTGGCAGGGGAACCTCGAGCCAGAAAAGGCAAAAAGAGCCACTGCTGCAAAGCATAGCACCGGGGCCGCTTTCAACCACTCGGCGCCTAATACAGCGAAAAGGAGGAGTTACAAGTGGTGGAGAGCGAGACAGAGAGATCAAGAAACGAAAGGAGGTGAAGGTCAAGGTTCTACTTATGATGGGGAAATCCCTACGGTTGCACTGAGAAGTAACAGAGTGGTAACAGTTAGAGAGGTTGGACAGTAAGGTGGAAGGACGGACGCGGGGATGGAGGAACGTAAAATGCTAAAACTGGGGCCGAGGGTTTGCTGCGAACACCCTTTAAGTTATGCCTACAGTGCACCACACAATGTGCACTGACGGCACTAGCCCGTAAAAGGAGTTATATAATTGTTCATAACATTTAAGGGACATAAACAAAACTTTGTATTCCTTATTGATTCAGATTTAAGCCGGCCTTTTGCTAGCCAGTGTTCTTGCTCCTAGTATACACGTAAACCCAAGAAGCATGTTTTCGAGGAATAAGAGACCAATATATAAATATAAATTAAAAACTTAAGACAGCATACTAAAAGTACAATAAATTGCAGTCCTCAGTCGCTATGTAAAATGAAACGAATCTGAAAACAAGTCAAGTATATCTTAGTTTAACCAGACCACTGAACTGATGAAAAGCTCTCCTAGGGCTGGCCCGAAGGATTAGATATTTTTACGTGGCTAGGATCCAATTGGTCACCTAGCAACGGTTCCCACAGCTTATTGTCGGATCCGAACCACATTATATCGAGAAATGAACTTCTATCACCAGAAATAAATTCCTCTGGTTCCGCGTTGGCCGAGCCGAGGATCGAACTTCGGACCACCGGATTAGTAGCCGAACCCGAAAATCACACGTCCAACGAGGAGCTATCGAATCTAAAGGACCACTACTTAAATACATAAAAAAAAACTACACTAAAGATTCTCCAGTAATGCAGGCATGACGCAACTTTCCTTCTCTCGTCATGACGTCAACCGTATATCAGCTTTCCCTTCAGAAACTGGCAACCTCTCCTCCTCTCCATTTCACTGCCTCGTAAAATCCTTTAATAATTCCTGACCCCCTTTTTTGTTTTCATTTCGCCTCTCTATTTCCCAAACACGCCAGTCGCACCTGGTGGTGGCCGACGCTTTTACAAGATTTCATTAACTTTTTCCTTCAGCTATTTCCTGATCTTCGAAATCTTTAGATCGCTCTCGAAAATGAGTTTAAATTTAATTAGTTACTTTTATTATTTTCTCCCCCCGCCTCGCGAAGGGATAGCCAAGAAGGTCCTGTGGTCGGATACAGGAGGAGACATTTATCCATCTTGGCTTTGAAAAAATTAAAATAAAATAAAAAGGGGAGAGGGGGAGATCCACTCTATATTTTTCAATAACAACACCAAACACCATTTATCAGTTTTTCCAGGAATAAGGAAAGACAAGTCGGCAATAAGCAACATTTATCAATGTTTCCAGGAATAAGAAATGAGAAGGCGACAATGTGTAATAAAAAATAATTAATAAAAAAAGCAATAGTCATTATTAAATATCACTAATAATTCTATACAAAAAATATAACTAAACCCCTCTCCCCCCCAAAAAAAAACATTTATCAATAATAATGATGAAAAATCCACCTGAAAAAAGGGAAGCCTTTAAACGCGTCATCATCGACAAATGACGGCCATATATCACAACTTTCCAGCGGAGATGATTCGTCTCCCTCAAGTAATCACTTGAGTGGAGCCATGATGGATGACTTGATGAAATTGCGGCAGGAGGGACAATAGCAATTTTTACCGCAATATGGCGTCGTTTTCTGAGACCTGAAGCAATACTACTACAACTTATATTACTACTACGTACTACTCCCGGCCCCGCTCCAACCCCTCCCGCCCCCACCCGGTCCGAACAAACAGGTTTGCAGGAGGAGGGTGGATGCGTCATGTCTCCCCTACCCTCCCGATCCCCTTCCCACCCAACCACCACCCGAGGCGGACAAACATTAATGATCCACTCGGCTAAATATAATAATAATAATAATAATAACAATAATAAATGAATTGAATAACAATATTAGATACTCTAACTGCTTTTCAACCAATGCCTACTAATAAGTGCATCAAAGTTCACTTGCAAAAAGATGATGCTATACAAATGAGTCTGCAAAGCGGTTATAACTCGTGTAATATGGGTCGGGGCTTCAGAGAGAGAGAGAGAGAGAGAGAGAGAGAGAGAGAGAGAGAGAGAGAGAGAGAGGCTTTGACTGACCGATAATGGAAGAAATCCATCCATCTGCCACTAATTTTGATAAATTTACTTTTACGCAGCACAGAATATCTTTAACACTAATAATATCCCTCAAAGATGTATCCACATATTCAAATCTACGGATAATGAACGCCACATTTAACTAGCACGAATACCTTGAAACAAGAAAATTCAGAGACCACTTTATACACCTCATAGTAGTACGATGTAATTGGAAAATACGTCTTTTACAGTCATTCTTATCTTTATGTATGCAATCAGTTTTCCCCATGAGCTAAATTTTTTTTACAGCTTGTTCATTCATCATCCTTGACCACTATGCATCCTGAAAAATCCTTTTTATTTCATGAAAATGTAAATCGTAATTTTCCGCAAACACTTAGAATGTTTTGCACTAGTGACAATTTCCACTTTACAGAAAATATTTAAGCAAATAAAAATCATCTTGGCACATGCCTAAACTAAGATGTGTCGACACGTCCCCCATTCTTTCGTTACCTGAGAGAGAGAGAGATGCCCTAAAAGACCATCCACGTGAAAGTCACTCGGAATGGCGCCATAAATAATTGGCTAAAAGCAAGAAAACTCATCTCCGGGTACATATATTAAAGATAGCATTATGACCGAAGTTGCGGGCGACTTCGGAACTTTATGGAGGTATAACTTCTCACGCAATTGAGTCTGGCCAATACACGGGGAGGTGGAAGAGACCACAAATTACGAGGCGTGACTGGACAGAATAAAGGGTGGGAAATAACTGTTGATAGAGTTATAAAAAAAACTTAGGGGAACATTATATACGTCTCACATATCTGGACCGTGGAATAAAGCTATGGGTTCCTGGCCACTGTGTTTTATAATATCTATACAATTCCCGGAATCTTGTCTTCTCTCGTCCCGTAAGGAAGGAAAAAATCCATCAGCTTTATTAAGGAATTATGTAGCAATGTTATGTTGCGGAATATTAGTGACGTTGGCTGTCATCCTCTCACAGAGAATTATATTTTATTTCTTTTTATAAAATCTAATGCTGTTCATGTTAATGCAATTACAGAACATTATAAAATGTCAAAGGCAAAAAAATCATCCTTGCGTATTACTGTACAAAGCAGAATGCTATGATTTTAACAGTTAGTTAACAGTAAATAATAATTTATTGGCTTGTAAATAAAGAGAGAGAGAGAAAAAAAACACCCTTGATAAAGAACTGCTAGAAACCCAGTAAAAGTGACCTAAATCAATAAGCCTGAAGTAAAAATAAACAAAAATGAATAAAAATCTGAACAATAGGGGAGGTATAGAGTAACAGAAGCCCCAGGCAAGCTGATGCTTTCTAATGTAAGAATGGATACGGCTCCGAGTGACAATGGCTATCGTTCTAATTGCATCCATCTGCCAAGACAATTTAATGCTCTCCTTTCTAAGGGAATTCTCTCAGAGGCTCCTCCTCCTCCTCCTCCTCCTCCTCCTCCAGTCTCGTTTTTTAACTCTGTCCCTATGTCTACCCTCGATTTTATTCTAAAGAATGCAGTGCAATCTCGTCCCGACTTTAAAGATGGGAGTGTAACATCTAACATCACTTTCCCTTCAAAGGCATACTACTGTGGCTTCCATTTAAAGGAGACATTTTAAATGTGCAGAAAAACGGCGTTACTTCTGCTTTAAAGGGAGAGAAGTACTACAGTGGTTTCCACTTTAAAGGTAGGGCAGCTTTTGTTTACACTTCGATGGCTCTACGTTTCACTTTAAAAGACCCGGCACATTCTCGCTTTTCATTCTGGAAGTGAAGAGCAACTTTACTTTTCAGTTTAAAGATGGGATCAGATAGTATTTCCACTTCACGGGTGGCTGTGCCGTTGTTTTCACTTGCACTGACATCACTTTAAAAGTGTGGGGTCAACAACGTTTCCACTTTAAAGATGGTCCGTAACAATAAGCACTCCCTACACCTGTTTGTTTGCTATTATCATTTCCAAACATCGACGAATTAGCTCTCCAAGAGTTGGTGAAACTATTTGTAACCTCCATTTAGCATAAATTACTGGGATACTCACCGATTCATAATTACATCCCTCTGTCAAAGCATAAGTCATTTTCACTTCAGCTGTTTTGAGAGAAACTACAGATGGTTCAAGTTTAATTTAATAACCACTGTCATTACAGCTGCTATAACCAGAACACTGTGTTCTGGGACGTGTAAGGGATAATCTGAGATCGAGGAAACACTTGAGATTTTTCCGTCAAATATCGGACTTGTGAGAAATATTCGAGTTACCCTCTTTACCCACGAATTATCAACCAAGTTAAATGTCCAGACAGCTGCCCATTTTACAGATCTTCATTAATCCTTAAAATCTTTTAAATCATGTAACAATTAACGCTGTTGGTTTCGTTAATTCCATTCTCAATAAGCGCTCAGCTCAAAGAACTAGGGGCATTTTCCTTAGTATCCTGATGGCTATATATATGTATATGTATATGTATATGTATATGTATATGTATATGTCTATATATATATATATATATATGTGTGTGTGTGTGTGTGTGTGGTGAGTGTGTATTTTTTTTAAAGTTGAGGCCGGTTGGTGTTCTTTCTTAACTTCCAGCTTCTTGTGAAAAGGGCATTTGTTGTTGTTTGTTTGTTTGTGTTTGTTTGTATGGTGTTTTTACGTTGCATGGAACCGGTGGTTATTCAGCAACTGGACCAACGGCTTTACGTAACTTCCGAACCACGTCGAGGGTGAACTTCTTTCACCAGAAATACATATCTCTGGCCCCTCAATGGAATGCGCAAAGTCCATACCAACCACACCACTGAGGCGCTGAAAAGGGCATTTACCTCTGAAAAGGTGTATACCTTGTATACACTTGACATTACTTAAACCCTCGAAATTTTAGAAATTATTAACTCTCTAAGAACACTTGGAGTCTGCCTCCAACCTCAAGACATTCGTCGGCTGATCGTCTTATCCTACCTGATCAAAGCTTTGAAATATTTCACTGATCGCTCGTGCTTCAGAATCTATATGAAATTCATTAACAGACGCGAGGCTACGTTTCCTTACAAAGTATTTCCTTCATTTTTTAGGCAGCCAGTCACTCACGCCTCTTCCATTCAACTTTATTTCCTCGCAACAGAAAAAATATGTCAGGGAAGATGACGCAACATTTTGGGAACCAGTGACTGGATATAAGCTTCATTACCATTCTCATGAATATGACTGCAGTATTTTGCGTGCGTTGTAATTTGCCAACTATAGCTACACGTATTGCAATGCAAATCACACTCTAGCAAAATACGATCTTCATATATAAAATTGAGCGTGCATTCACATACCACAGAAGCTTAAGTCCAACATAGCATTCAAGCGTCTAGTTGCTGAACAGTGCCAGCTGCACTATGCTAGCTTTCTGCCATTGCCATACAGGATAAAGAGGATGTACAAGTTCGGTCTCTCTCTCTCTCTCTCTCTCTCTCTCTCTCTCTCTCTCTCTCTCTCTCTCATATTAATATTAACGTCCTGTAGCACAGAGAACTTTCCTTTCAAAATTAGGTGATAGCGACCCATCTAAACGCTGTTACCCTTAGATGCCTACATTTACTTTTTTTTCACTGAACTCTTAAGTTATTCCACGTTCCCTTCAAGACCTTATAAGGTTTAATAGTAATAAATATCAACACAGTTGGAAAAACTATAGAAATAAAAATGTTATATAACTGGAGAAACAAGCAAACCTTAAACCTCCGAAAAAAGAAAGGAAAATAAGAGCAAAATAGCAATAGAAAGTCCCACGAGCGCCCAATGAAAAAAAAAATAAAATAAAAAAAACAACCGCTCGACTGAAATACGAAAATCCTCGCCATTGCAATACAGATAAGACTGATTGCACCCAGTAGCTGAATGTGCGAGGAAATCGTTCCTCTGCTTAGCATGAATAAACCACCCAGCACAGCAGCAGCAGCAACCATCATGAACTTGCTTTGTTTAAGCTGGAGAAACTTGGAAATGCACCTAGATATCTGATCTCTCTCTCTCTCTCTCTTCTCTCTCTCTCTCTCTCTCTCTCTGTCACTGAAACTTCACGTTTGAGCAAGTCGGGTACCTTTCATCCAGTCGTAGCTGACAGAACACTAGAATATTAAGACTCTCTCTCTCTCTCTCTCTCTCTCTCTCTCTCTCTCTCTCTCTCTCTCTCTCTCTCTCTCTCTCTCGTAGTCCGTTAGAAGACTGATATTCACATCAAGTGTCGAAATAAAACAACAACAAGAAAACTTGATATTCATCAACAGGCGTGAGTAAGTAAATTAAAAATTATACTTCATTTTTACTCAACTTCCCTTAAGTAAAATTCCTTGGGGGAGCGCTTTTTTTTTTTTTTTTTTTTTTTTTTAAGATTAAATTTGAAGTGGCCTCAAATCTGTGAGAACTTCGGACCTATCTGCCGAGAGACATGGGAAGATATAGACACTTCCTTTACCTATATACTATCTATTTTACCACGATTTCATAATACCTACACATTTCTCACCCTTATGATGCAAATGATTCACAACCTCCAATTTACACTTTTATTCACATTCAGAAACTTTACTTCTATAATGCTGAGCTGGCTCAACCATAAATCCATAAAACCTTAAATAGGCATAAGCACTACTCTTTTATTACCCTTATGATGCAAATGATTCACAACCTCCAATATCCACTTTTATTCACATTCAGAAACTTTACTTCTATAGTGGTGCGCTGGCTCAACTATGCATCCATAAAACCCTAAGTGAGCATAAGCTCTCCCCTTGTATTACAAACCGTTTGGCAGAGATCTCCTCCATTCGACTGAAAGACTCCAATCACCTCAACTACAGTAACAACCGAGATAACAGCGCCCTGCATCGAGGTATATACCACTCTCACGAACACCTTGCACTTAGCAAGACAGCCGCTTGATACGATCGAGTGTCATCTAGACATCACAGCCCTTTTACGGAATTCCGCGGAGGCGAGCGTTCGACGCTCGAGAACTCTCGGGCTGGAGAAGAAAAAGAAAGAAAGAAAAAAAAAGGACTTGGTTCCTATATTTTAAACCTTGAAGGATATTGAAAAACTTCTTCCCGCTCTAGAATAAAAAGAAGATTCTAACGATGCTCCTTTTCCTTTTCTATACCAAGGTGAAACGAGGGGAAAAAAGATATGGGATGTGTCGTCGGCGTCAGTAAACTGGTGGACATCAAAAACATACTAATTACGACATATATCAGGATTTACAAACTGATTCGGAGCACTTTCAGTTGTAATTTGATACGCTAACAGCACGCTCTAGTGGGTTTTGGGTGGTTCAAATTAATTCATTAATAAGCTGTTGGAATGCGCCAGTCTAGCAAATAAGGACACCATACCAGCAACTTCACCCCAATAACCTGACGAGAACCGAAAAGCGATCCGGTTCAAGGAGTAAAAAAAATGTACATGGTGAAGAGAGAGAGAGAGAGAGAGAGAGAGAGAGAGAGAGAGAGAGAGAGAGAGAGAGAAAGTTCCAAAATGACGACCGTCTGCAGAAATGGGTTAAAACTTGCTGGTCTATGGGGATGAAGAAGATAACGAGTGAAAGAGTTTTCCCATTACAACAATCTCAGATAATCTGGTTGCATAAAACCATCTCTCTCTTCTCTCTCTCTCTCTCTCTCTCTCTCTCTCTCTCTCTCTCATACACACTTAGTGGAAGAAATCAGACAAGCTGGTCGCCGTAATAGAGTGTCCATAAAGTCCCAGTACCATTAAAAGTATTTATTACTCAATGGTACTGGGACTTTATGGACACCCTAGAATAGAATAGAATATAAATTTTAGGCTTAAGGCCAAGCACTGGGACCTACGAGGTCATTCAGCGCTGAAACGGAAATTGACAGTAAGAAGGTGCGACAGGTGTAACAGGAGGAAAACCTCACAACCGTTGCACTATGAAACAACTGTTTGGAGAGGATGGAAAGACAGATGGAAGAAGAAAAAAAAACGAACAGAGTAACAATTAAAGGAATGACAGAGATTGCTGCAAAGATCCTTAAGTAATCCCTACGGCGCACCACGCAAAATCTATACAAGAGAGACAACATTCTTCAAATGATCCCAGAAGAGCAAAACAGACAGTAAATAGAGTAGATTCTGAACAGCATCTCTATTCCTCACAACAAGACCGAAGTCGAGCACTCCGGCAGCTGATTGACGAACTATTGTGGACGACCCAAAACGCCACTAGAGCGCCCTGTTAGCCAATCAAACGACGTCTGAGTGCTCCGGAGCACCTTGGAAGTCAAACGCCACTTTGACTTCATCAAGGGGGTGTTAGCCCGGATTGGCGGAGACGCCTTCCTAATAAATCAAGAGATGACACATGTCAGAGCTACTCATTTCCACCCACCCAACCTCTCTCTCTCTCTCTCTCTCTCTCTCTCTCTCTCTCTCTCTCTCTCTCTCTCTCTCCACGTTGAATACGAATCAAGACAGCGGAGAGGGGTAAACAAGGACGCAGGTTTGCTAATGGAGAGCAAATAGGAGATAAGATGATGCAAAAAGATGGAGAAAGGTGTCTAAACATTAAGAGAAAAATTCATCTATATTTTCAAGGAAAATTGAAGTGCCATTATTTGCCCAGAGCGCGAACATACATCCACAGAGGAAGATTTTCGCTATTTTTTTCCATAATTATTCCATTTTTCCTTCTTGATATTAATTCCCGATTCGATCGTAGGTGTGCCTGTTCTAGCTAAGCTGATCTTCTGAAAGATGTCAAGGCTGTTGCCAGCGGTGGACTCTTGAGATTTCTTCATTATAACGGATTTAAGTTGATTTTTTAGTTTTCTGTAACAGAAAACTATTGCGATGGCCATTTGTCTGTCCGTCCGGACTTTTTTTTTTCCACCCTCGGATCTTAAAAGCTCCTGAGGCTAGAGGGCTGCAAATTGGGATGTTGATCATCCAACCTCCAATCATCAAACATACCAAATTGCAGCCCTCTCGCCTCAGTAGGTTTTATTTTATTTAAGATTCAAGTTAGCTATGATGTGCGTCTGGCACCGCTTTAGGAGCCAAGAACACAGCTAGGCACCGGGTCGTGGCTGAGAGTTTCATACAGCATTATACACTGTACAGAAAACTCGATTGCGATGAAGAAACTTCGGCGCATTTTTTACTTATCGGTAGCATATCTGTCAACTGGGCAGAGTCAATAGGTTCACAGCAGACCTCACATTCATTTCAATACCTTACTACCCATACTGGCCGCCCTTGGCAAGTTCATGCACTGGAGGAGGGCTGGTATTTAAGTACCTTCCAGTGTACTGCAGTAGCTCATTTTACTCTGTTTGAATACTAATCGTTGTATATATCAGTTTTTACACAAGTATTTTATTCTTTTTTTTTTACATAAGCCCTCCAAATTCCGCGCCCTATTAACAGTAATAGGTACTTACTGATCATTAAAGGCATAACGACAAAAATACTGATTTCGCTGGAGAATTCATTAAAACCCACTACAAGGTCTAGATATTCCTCCATGGGCCTTTTCCAAGACTTTTCTGTGGGGTTTGATATTTTTTTTACCACAGTGAGATTAATATTGCCTATTCACGAGGAAATGACATAAAGAAATACGTGCAATATTTTCTATTCGCAAGAAAAGCCACTGGGGAGAGAAAAAATATTGTCTATTTACAGAGAGAATGACTTAGTGGTCAATTATTTGCCTCAGGGTGAGGGCTAACAAAGTTCCCATTCTGCAGGAAAGGTCTCTTGACTCGAAAAATAAAGAATATTATTTTTTACAGCGAATTCCATTAAGTCTGACAAAGAAACAAACAAGGGAAATACACTAGTGAACTTAAACATTTCACTTTCATTATATTTCGCCCACCTGAATAAAAGATAAATGAAAAAATAAAACACGCATTACTGTCCTAACTTATTGGTATGATCGCCTTCTCTTCATCATAAATATACGAATTTTATCTTTGTCATAAGTATCCAATTTTTTTTTATAATAAAGATTCCATCCAGACATAATTATTCTTATGATACGGGTTTCGGCAGGCAAATGACGGTTATCAGTCTCAGGTTTTTCGTGGATACGATCCGTTAATTTACATCTATAAAAACTAACGTCTTAAGAACAAGGTCAATTATTGTAACTAATTCAAAAAGGAAAAATTCGTTAATACAGTTTTCACGTAACAGCATTTGTATAAACTATGGATGTCTGGCAATTACTGCACCACTGCTGTGGCTTAGAATTATAAAATGCGCTGACAAAGGATAAAGCAATGATGGCTCAAGACAGTATTCAACATGCTCCCCACAACGTTAGTTATTTGGGTTTAAATAATTAATTATTCGTTAGCTTTATTGACCGTAAAACTGCTCATTAGTAATGCAACACGAAGGCACTGAAAGAATCACTCAGCATTAAATATAACTATTATACATTACAAAAAATAAATTATGTTGGCTCTAAACTGCATAACCAATGACCAACACCAACATGAGCAAGGATGAGACAAATTACCAAGCAGTTATGAAACACCATACGTTCATACTCACAAGAAGGAAAAACTGAGTCAACTACGAATCATGATCGTAGTAATAACAATAAAAAAAAATCTATAAATATGGTGAGAAAAAAGGAGAATCAAAATATACAAATAAAATTTGTTTCATATCTAAAATTGTGAGATCGTAGTCACGGTAAAAATAAAATAAAAAAAATGACTATAAATATAGCGCGGGAAAAAATAGAACATCAAAATATAAAATGAAAAAGCTCTTTGTATATCTAAAATTGTTTCCACGTTCTTTCCCTTCTCCTGAAAGTTCACCACAAGACTCACTTCAGTTTCATATCGGATATATATTTATATATATATATATATATATATGGATATATATATATATATATATATATATATATATATATATATATATATATATATATATATATATATAATATATATATATATATATATATATATATATATATATAATAATAACGACGCCAGTCAAACGCCAAAGTAAAATTCCACTCTCTAAAAATAATTTAAATAGAAGCCCAAAGTTACAGACCCTTGGGAAGAAAGTACAACATGGGTCTGTCGCACATGAGCTCATAAAAGAACGTGAGAGTCAAATGAACGTAATAACAATAGAAACAAATAATAAAATTAAAGAAAAAGATGCAAGGAATATGCGAGATCGAGAAAAACCAAAAGAGAGGCTGGAATAGGAAAGTGGAGAAATAGAAACGCCCCCACGTCAAAGACCGGAGAAAAACCGTGTCAGTTCTGGTGACTGCTGAATAGACCGCTCAGAGAGAGAGAGAGAGAGAGAGAGAGAGAGCCCAAAACATTTATTCTTTTTCTCAGATAAGTGACATGAATATATCTCACGCACACAAGGACGCCTCTCGTACGGAACTTTGATAGGCAATAAAAGGCTTTATGGGCGGGGTGAGGGATTAAGATGAGAGAGAGAGAGAGAGAGAGAGAGAGAGAGAGAGAAGTATTTGTAACATTTTTTCCCTTTCTTCAGAGAGAGAGAGAGAGAGAGAGAGAGAGAGAGAGAGAGAGATCAAAGTTACGATTTTGAGAGAGACGAGGAGAGAGGAGAGACCCTTGAACTTTTTGTGAGAGAGAGAGAGAGAGAGATTTCAGAGTTCAAATGCAGGTTTCGCGTCCGATCTGCTTCAAAATGGGAATACGCGAGAAAGTTTCAGTTCCTGCATGTTTCGTTTCCTCCTCGATTTTGGACTCTTGAATTCATTCAAGAAAATTCATGAATGTCTAGTGGCGCAGGGAGGGAAATGCTTGGTACATACACAGGGGGCCTACACGCAAAAAAAAAAAAAAAAAAAAAAAAAAAAATACCTTATTAATCCTTCTCCAAGGACGACATTCTTGGTAAGTTGTACAACCAAAGGAAGATGAGTTAGTGCAAATACCATCAGTTTTTTTTTTAACTAGTTTTGATTGATTTCATAAAACGAATGTCACTAAAGTCTGGTCCAGAAGTTCTCCGTCAAATTCAATTACTCTGCCGCAAAAATCATGGCATTGTTTATTTTATGAAGTCTGCTGAGAAAATATAATGGCCAACTTCCTGTCACCTGATGTACAAAGGGGAAAAAAGGCTAAAATAAAGTGTGATTACATATAATAAAATAAATTGTATTACATATAATAAAACCTCATCTAATCTGAAATGAATGAAGGTTGTCAAGTTGCACATAAAAATGTTATTATCTATAGTATATGTCTTCACCGTGTAAATATTATCGTAAGATAAAACTAAATCATTCACAGTTTAATTAATTGGGATTTATTAGGAAATTGTGCCAACCCAATGCAGTTTACAGATGCACCAATATAATCGATAATTTTCATCGTTATAATTAAATAAGTCTAAAACATTTCTTTACTCACACTATAAAGGAATTTCTATAGATACGTATTGTTAGAAGTCTAGCACTCTGCGAGCGATAAGCCACGGTCTCTTCACTCAATTCAATATATATATAATGATGCACGAGTACCTACCGCCCTAACATTTTATGAACGATTTATGTAAAAATAAAAAAAAGTACAGTTCTTCATCGCTCGAGCTATTAAAAAGTCACAACTTTATTTAACAATATATTTTATACGTTGTAGCAGTTCCAGTGACCTATTGACCTCTCAATTTTTAATACTCTCGATTCGAATAACACTGAGAGAGCCTGACAAAATGTATGAGAGTAATTAGTGAAAAATTCGTTCTCAATCGAACATAGAATTTAGGCCAAAGGCCAAGCACTGGAACTTACGAGGTCAACAGCGCTGAAACGGAAATTGACAATAAAAGGTTTGAAAGGTGTAACAGGAGGAAAACCTTGCAGCTGCACCATGAAACAATTGTTAGGAGAGGGTGGAAAGCAAGATGGAAGAAACAGAATATGAAAGGAGGTACAGTAAAAGGGGCGAAAAGGGGTTGCAGCTAGTGGCCTTCGAAGGCACGTTTTAAAGAACCTTAGGTAATGGCCTACAGTACACTGAGGGCACTATCCCCTCCTCCTCCTACGGGGAATGTATTTTGTAACCTCGGGCGAGAAAGCCTCCGTCGGTTAAAGATCAGACTTCCGCGAAGAGCATTCCAAGAGCTTGAGGTCGAACATCCACCGAGAATTTCCAAGAAACGAAGGCCTTTCTTGCATCGTCAGTGCTTGGAAATGCACCCGATAGGTAGGTAGGTGTCCGAAGTGGAAGTAGGCCAGAGTCAAGTCCGTTGAACCAAAGCTTCCAGATAATCTTCCAGTTGGCAGCGGAGTCGGTAATCCCTGGATCACACAGTTCAGCGAATTCCCTGCTTACTATTGTCTGCAAATATCTTTCTCGCACGTATATAACCTTTCTTCCTCGAAGAGTCATGTCTATCGCTCCCGTCTTGGTTAAGCCCAACACTGATTCCTTTCTCCTTCCGCTTTTTCTGGGCCTGGACTAGACAAAGAGCTCGCGTTGCCGCTGGAAGTGACAAGGCCGAAGCTGATAAGGAAGTCAGAAGATAATGGAATGGCTTAACTTGCTTCTGGTATTATGGTACGACAACCATACTAACTGGATCATACTGAAGAAATTTCCCTCATATTCCTCCTGTGCTGTCACACGCATTTTTGCCTTGTCACCGTGATATTTCTTGAATTTATTCAGAATCCCAGGCATGGGTTGTCAATTTCACTAGCTATGGTAGGGTAACACTTTCTGCATAGTCCCCCAAATGGGAATAACGACCTATACAATTATAACGATAAAAAAAACTAGTATCTGTTAGCTACATTCACGCGATACACGGATGAATTTCCACAAAGACCTCTTACTTTCTCGATGTAATTTTTTTTACATACCTTTACTACTGCAAACATTGAAATGCAAGTGTTTGTTTAATTACGTCTGGTTCGGACTCGGTGTTTACAGATGTAAGCGTATTAACAAAAAAGTGAGGAATGGGTGTTTGGGAGATCTTCGTGGTATTTAATTATACAACTAAAAAATGGTTACACTCAGTATAGAAGTGCAAAATATACATCGAGGCAAAGGAGAAAATTATTATTATTATTATTATTATTATTATTATTATTATTATTATTATTATTATTATTATTACTGCAACCCCACACTGCAGCAATAATTGATCATGAGCAGAGCCAGTGATTTATCAACGACCTGGGGGCGACGTGAACCCTCGACATCTGAGTGGCATACCACGACACTAAGCACTATACCATCCCGACCTGCATATATGGATTACAAATTTTAAATCTCTATATCACACGCGAACTTTCACTTTTATTATAAGCAAGCAAAAATACCACTAACATCATGAATTCTAGGATCCATTCACGGTTTATACAAAGGTACCTGACATACGGCCGAATGACGTCATTTTACGTAGGAAATTAAAATGGAAGTTATGCCTCCATCTTTTTGTTACATAAATCTCAAAGGCAAAAGAACAAAACGGTGAACGATAACGTTATGAAAGCTGCTCTTTGTTCAAATGGACATTAAAAGAAGTTCTCGGTCCCTTTCAGCTTCAAGCACACCCCATCTCGTGGATCAGAAGAGGTCTGCTTGCCTGCTTTCCACCTTCATTCTCAAGTTTCCAAATATCGGCGCAAAAAAAAAAAAAAAAAAAAAAAAAAAAAAAAAAAAAAAAGGATACCCTATAACGATGATAATGATATATTTCCTTTTCCAAGATTATATGTTTTCTTTCCCATGACAACCTATAACGATGACAAGGATATATTTTCTTTCCCTTGATGAAATATTTTCTTTCCCATGATACCCTATCACGATGATAATGATATATTATATTTTCCATGATGATACATTTCCTTTCCCGTGACACCTAATAACAAAAATATAATTTCTTTTTCATGATAATGATATATTTTCTTTTCCATAATAATGATTATTTCTTTTCTTTTCCATGATAATGATATATATATATATATATATATATATATTATATATATATATATATAATATATATATATGTGTGTGTGTGTGTGTGTGTGTGTGTGTGTGTGTGTGTGTGTGTGTGTGTGCGCGCGTGTGTGTGTATCTATACATAAATATATATATATATATCTACATATGCATATGTATATACATATGTATATACATAATTATATATGACTGGTATAAATGTTCTGTAACAACAGAGTTCCATCTAATAAAAGGCAGCCCATAAAAACACCAAAATAGAGAAAAAAGACTATATATTTCAGAGACTGCTGTCTCCTTCTTGTTTGTGGATGGACCTCTTGGTATAAATACCACCTTTCTGTGAACTTTTCTCATTCATCTACCTGATGGAATCGGCCTTAATAAAAGAGAGGCAGGTAATGAACATCTCAAAAGGAGGATGGATTTCGGACACGATCGACAACGTCTTCATTCAACCAACCCTTAAGAAGATTAGAGGAAGATTATCAGCGGGGGTGACTTAAAATGGCTTGTTTGTGGATGGACCTCTTGGTATAAATACCACCTTTTCTGGTGAACTTTTTCCTCATTCAATCTACCTGAAGAGGGAGACAGCAGTCTCTGAAATATAGTACTTTTTCTCTATTTTGGTGTTTTTTATGGGCTCCTTTTATTAGATGTATACTATATATATACATATATACATATATATATATATATATATATATATATATATATCTTACATATATAAGCATTCATGTAATGAATGAAGAAACAGCTTTAATTTTTATTACAGTGAGCCGACAATACCGTTAACATTGATTTCATCCAATAGCGAGGCAGCTATACGTAACTGCCACATCTGCCTAAAACCTACGTTGGTGGCTGGGCAGATGGAATGACATAGACTACAGTGTACTCTCTCCTAACGATTATTTACAAATCTTTCGGATTCACTGCGCAAAAGCATGTGCTTGTGCTTGCGTACACCAGTATACAGAGAACATATCACAGTACTTCAAAATATTCATGATGAATAGAGAAAAAAGGTGAGCGAGTTGTTGGAAAACCGTCAAGGGTACGATTTGGTCCAAAAACACGCGGGTCATCATCAGCAGGAAGCCAAGAATGTTCCCCAATGGGGGCAAATGCCATAATTAACTTCTAACATTTATACGGATTGGATTTAATTTTTATCTTTCGCGTCAATTTCTTTTTATGGATAATTACGTGTTTAAAATACGTGGAGTAGAAATTCAGATTATATATATACACCACACACACATATATATAATATATCTATATATATATATATATATATATACACACATACCACACACACACACACACACACCAAAAAAAAAAAAACACACACAATATATATATATATATATATATATATATATATATATATATATATATATATATATATACTATATATACACACACACATAAACACTGATGGCATTTGGTATTCAATCTTGCAGCTAAATCTACTGTCCTTTCTCTAGCTTCCGACATTATTATTCCAATCATTAAAATATTCAATTAGCCAAACTCACGCAGGCTTCACTTTCGCGACACTAACTGTTTACCGCCTTCAGGAACGTTCCCCCTCTATCTCAGACATCCTCAGTGCTAAAGGAAAACGCGCAAAGTACAGAAACAAAAGAATATGACCAACTATGAGTGACTAACGATTATTCTAATTCATACCGAACAGAACGCTTTAAAGGGCCAGGTAAAATCTCTCTTAATAAAAAAAATAAAATAAAGAAAATAAAAAGTAGCAAAATGTGTTAGTGGAGAGTGACCTTTTCATGTCTGGCACAGCGATTCCTATTTACATATTCATGTTATTAAGTTCCCAGACGAAAGATCAAGCCTGGGAAAAAGACAGACCGATTTTCACTGGGGGACCGGAATTCTAATTTTTTTTCGACCGGAATTCTAATTTTTTCGACCGGAATTCTAATTTTTTCGAACGGAATTCTAATTTCTTTCGACCGGAATTCTATTTTTTTTTCGATCGGAATTCTTATTTTTTCCGACCGGAATTCTAATTTTTTTCGACATGAATTCTAATTTTTTCGACCGGAATTCTAATTTTTTCGGCAAGAATTCTGATTTCGCACTAAGAGAGAGAGAGAGAGAGAGAGAGACTCCCATTAATAGAATCTAATTCATTACTCGACTCTCTTTGCTCTAGTAACGGGTAACAATTTTCAATCATTTATGTTCATTCTGAATTGGATTTCGAGTCACTAGGCTTATTGCTTTCACGAACCAGTCTGATCTATATTCGCGATCGAATGTGGGGTAAAGAGAGGGGGGGGGGGTGGGTGTGGTTGGGAGAGGTTGGGGGGGACCACAGACACTGAACAAAAGGTTACGTCATTTCACTTCAATTCGATGGTTAAGCATAAGTAATGAATCAATAAAATAAGTTTTTAAGGCTTTTCGCGTTTCTTTTCGATGGAAACAATGAAATATACATTTATTACATTGTTACAGGGACCCAAAAGCTTGCTTGACCGCCGATCTCTTCACGGAGTCAAAAAAAAAAAAAAAAAAAAAAAAAAAAAAAAAAAAAAAAAAAAGAAAAAGTAATATTTTCTTAAAGGTAGATATCTCCACCCCCCGTTTTTTTTGTTATTATTATCATTCCTCGATAAGAAGCATATGGGTCACAATAATGTTTGGAGGATACTCAGCTGATATGCCACAAATCATATTGTAAACGGAGCTAAAATTAGAATGATTGAAACTTGATTTCAGTGTAAATAATGAATATTAAACTTGAGTATCTAAAATAATAGAAAGTATTAGTAAACGCAATGTTATGCAACTCAGTCATATTCAACTAGGAGAAACAAACAGATGGTTTCTAAACATAAATAAATTAAATTACTTTAAGTAATATTATTAGCGAGTTTCAGTAAATCGAGTAAAAACATAATATTAAGAATTAAAAATCACATATGAAATAGAAATTCTCTAAACTGTTATTTCCCTTAGTCTGTGTACTGCCCAGTTTCCGATATGAATTTCAGCTTTTGACCCGAATAGTTACGATTTTTTTCATTACCGCTTCCTATCCCTTTTTTTTTAATGATCTTTTCTCATTTTCCTTTATTTTCTGTATTATCCCTTTCTCTTACTCTCCGTTAAATAGATTACAATATTCTTTCGCCTTTCTCGCATCCCCTCCTTCGAACAGCACACATTTTCAGGACTTTCCTTTATGTATTTCTCTCCTTTATATCTATTTTCAATACTGACTTTTCCTTCCTCTTTTCCCTCTAACTGCATTTTCAAGATTTTACTATTTCTTCGTCTCCTTTAAATATATTTACAGTTTCTTTTTTTATTTCTAACCCCATTTCTATACTTATGCGTCTTTTTATTTATATTTTCATCTTGTAATATTTTTCTCAAATTTTTATCCTTTCTGTCCTCTTCTTAAAAATGTTTATACTTATTTCATGCCTTTTCCCTTCTCTCTTTTCGACAGAGTTTCAGACGTCTTTTGAGCACAGCAACGACCCAGATACCTACGCCCATAAAGAAACACGAATTAATAGTAATCCCCTAAACCACTTCCCGCCGAAAAATCCGCAGCCTCAGAAATTCGGAGAAATGAGGTGGTCGAAGGACAATGGAAAATACTCTGATGCGATTGTGCGCAATAATGTTTACCAACCGAGTTCATCCTACGAGCAAAAGTTCGCTCAAGTATAGGATACTAATCATGAATGTAAGGAGGCGGCGTTAGATAGATAGATAGATAGATAGATAGATAGATAGATAGATAGATAGATATGTAGATTAGGCAGACAGATAGATAGATAGATAGATAGATAGATAGATAGATAGATAGATAGATAGATGTTTACTGACCACAATATACACAAATATTAAATTCACAAGCTCTTGAATATGGTCCAACAAAAGTACATCAAAATGCACTTATATATCTTTAGAATCAAAAACCACATCTGAACTAGAACACTTGAAACAATGTTATATAACATTTTTAGTACAATAAAATTTATAATTAAAACTGTAAATGAGCTAAATAACCCCTATAACCTTCTAAGAAGAATACAAGTACAGCTGGGAGAGCAACCATCCGTACAGTACGTGAAAGAGTACAAATAAAAAAATAAATAAAAAAATAAATGAATAAATACAAAAAATGGTACCAACACTTCTCCACTATCGCCTCATTCCAGAACAGAATAGAGTAGTATTAGATTTTGGCCAAAGGCCACGTACTGGGACCTAAGAGGTCATTGAGCGTTGAAAAAGAAATTGAGAGCAGAAACGCCTGAAAGGTGTAACAGGAGGAAAACCTCGCAGTTACACAACGGAATAATTGTTAGGAGAGGGTGGATAGCAAGATGGAAGAGAGATAATATGAATGGAGGTACAGTAAAAGGAATGAAAAGAGTTGCAGCTAGGAGCCGAAGGGACGCCGCAAAGAACCTTTAGTAATGCCTACAGTGCACCGCGTGAGATGCACTGATGGAACTATTCAAGGGCAGCTCGAGAGAGCACGAATGTAATTTCTATTGGGAAGAGGTTCGTGTCCTTCCTAAAAGGCAGTGGAAAATAACTCTTCTCGTCCTGTCGATAATTCGACTAAGCAGACATCAAGCAGACAAGAAGCACAGGAAAACATTTCTCTGAAAAACACCCAAAAAACCACATATTTCATTGATATTCAATTTTTATGAACATGTGCCAATCGCCCCCCCACAAAAAAATATCCATAAATTTCAAATATATCCACTTGATAGATGGTCTGAAGAAGATTCCCTTAAGGAGAAAAAATATAGTTGGTTCGAATGAAGTGGCAAGGGGGGGAGAGGGAGGGGGAGGGGAGGGGCACCCGCCCGCCCCCTCCCCTCCCCACAAGCAGTGCAGGCTGACTGATGAATGACCGACATTTTCACACTGAAATCGAGTTAAACAAGCAACATGCTCTTTAATTCCGCGCTCCGTTGGGAAAGTCCCGAAATGCCTCCCGGACCACCTCTGGGAATTCCCAAACCTTATTACCAACTTGGAGTTTGCATCACATTTCCAGAGAAATGTTCCCTGTAAATACAGCCCCGCATTTTATGTAGGGAAGATGCGGGCATATCCAGTGCTTATTTTCGGTAAGAAGCAAATTCGCTTTCGGGACGTGGTTATCATGGAGATGTATCGGCTCTGCACTGAATTCAAGTGCTTGGAAAGCGAATGAATACATAAATGTAAGCTATAGAGTATCTGCTGGGAATAAAACTGGGAATGAAATTAAAATATGAGAGAATATACTTTTTTTTATTTATAACTAAAAATTGACGTCTATTCTCATGAATTTATTGTGGTGAGATATAACTCATGAAGGCTGTTATGAAGGTGAACTTGTTAAAAACTTCTCTCATCGAAAATGAAATAACGTTAATTAAACACGAATTTACAGCGGTTGCTAAAACACTTACGAACACAATCCACTTTTTAGTTTTCTGCAAAAAAAAAAAAAAAAAAAAAAAAAAACTATTGCGCCGGCTTTGTCTGTCCGTCCGTCCGCACTGTTCCTGTCCGCCCTCAGACCTAAAAAAACTACTAAGGCTACAAGGCTGCAAATTGGTATTTTGATCATCCACCCTCCAATCATCAAACATACCAAATTGCAAACCTAAAGCCTCAGCGGTTGTGATTTAAAGGTTAAAGTTAGCCGTGGATCGTGCATCTGGCAGCGCTTTTCGGAGGCATTGGACGCACCCTCACTCTATCGGATCTGGTGAGCGGCTGAAGAGCCACCGGTCAAAGGTGACGGTTTTATACAGCATTATACGTTGTACAGAAAACTCGATTTATTTTGACTTGTTATTAGTAATCATGTTTAATCGATTAGTGACTCGAAATTAATTGCCTTTATCAAAGCAAGTCAGAATATCGAATTTATATAAAGTTGATGACCTTTTAAAGGTAGATTTTAAATACATGTCAGCAACAATAACACGGAAAAAAATAGAACCCTGCAGCCCTCCGAGACACAAGTTTCATACGAGTACTAAAAATGAGTTGGTTCATTTTTAGAAAAACCACCGAAAAGTTTAGGATTTTGAAATCCCAGCAAACTTCCAGTCTCTCGTGTAATTTTGTAGATTTTTTTAAAATCGAGCGTTCTACAAGTTTCTAAGCGCTTTAAAAGATGCTTCTGAAATACTTTAGAGCGAGAGGTAATTTGGGGGATATTGTAATAAGCGCTTTATTGGATTTTTTTTTAATTCAGTGTTCTCGGTAATATCTCACATTCTCATTATAACACACAAGCTGATGCTTACATTTTCAGTTTTAGATATCATTTTACAACAATATCTTAGATTCCAAAATACCTATGGAATCTCTTAATTTTGGAATTAAAAAGGACATGGTCCGTCTTACATTTTATTAATATCTCTCACCTTCAGGTAATATGCTTAAAAATATCATCCTGGATATTTTCGAAATATCGACAAAAATAAAAAGTACGTCCAGCTTTCTTGAGTGTCTCAGCTTACGAGCATCAGAGAACTGTTTGAATAATCAGATGTAATTATTAAACATTTTCAATAAACTGAGACGCATAAGAAATCAAACGGAGAATGAAATATCCGGCAGACATAATAGAAGGGTAAGTGATAAAACACTATTTCCAATCACCCAAAAAATTATATTTAGTCATAAATTTTTTTCCTCTACTTTCTACGTTGCCTGTCATGATAAAAAATATAAATATACTTAAATCAACCCTACACGAACGAGAAAATGTTTAAAACGAGCTCTTTTTTTTCCCAGTAACTCATCAAAAATTATATTCAGTCATCACCAATATTTTTCTCCACTTTCTATGAAGTCTAAGACTATTTGCCCTCTCATCATCCTCTTCATGTTATGGTCAAGAACATAAATATACTTAATCAAACCTACACGAACAAGAAAATGTATACAAAAGCGCATGTTCATCTCCTAATAACTCATCAAATAATAATATTTATTCATCTCCTAATAACTAATCAAAAACAATATTTATTCATCTCCTAATAACTCATCAAAAACAATATTCAGTCACCAACACCTACTTTTCCTCTTCGTGTTATGGACAAAGACAATATACATGAATTATCATACAGAAAAAAGAAAAAGTTTCAGGGGGCGAGTTTATCTAACGACGTTTGACAAATATGCATAAATGATAATGACTCACACTTATCTTTCGCACTTTCTTCACTGCGAACAAATTCGAAACTGCATGGAGGAATAAAACGAGGCTTCGACATATTTTTCACCGTCCACATAATATTAATAGCAATGATAATGATAATGGGTGAATTTTTTTCCGTACTGATCGCAATTATGTTGTATCTCGAACAGCTACTAAGATATGCTTCTTCAAAACAAGACACGAGGACTTTATGGATCCCCTGCACAGTGACAGTAAATTGGAATCCATCCATGCACAGCAGCTTCGCTGGACCGAAGTGTGTAAAA